>NW_012026802.1:2670463-2745790 GCF_000956235.1 Wasmannia auropunctata
CTCTCTCTCTCTCTCTATCTCTCTCTCTCTCTCTCTCAACATCTCGGTTGCTCACTGCAAGGATGAGAATCAATTTTTCGAATGGTCGCTAGCGTTGTCAACTGTTTGCGTCCGTGAGAGTCCGTGAGAAATGGATGTAGACATTTCAAATTGGCTAGAAAATAAAACGCGGCCGAAAGTCAGGATTGCAACTCGTATACGATGGTTGAACGTCAACATTTCCTCGAGAATTGAAGGAATTGAAAATTATTAGCTCGGCTCGGCTCACGCCGAGGAGCGTGTCGATCTTGTTAAAAATTGTAATACTCGTTGTAGCATTACGTATATGTATTAGGTACCGCGGAAAGTTCGTATCGTTTCTCAAAGAGATTTCGTTCGCCGAATAAAAAATTTTGACTACGGACTACCAATAGCCCTTTGATGCAGTAAATTATAGCAACAAAGGGCAATTGGTAGTCCATAGTCAAAATTTTTTATTCGGTGAACGAAATCTCTTTGGAAAACGATACGAACTTTCCGCGATATTCAATGCATGTAATACGTTAGTCTTGATACTTTCCCTCTCGGTATTTTTATTCCAAGAATGTACTAAAGATTTCTCAATTAACTGATAAATTGAAAGCGTGACCTGAATGAGAAGAACTGTTTTCCCCCGGCAGAACTGGTTATACAGTTGGTAAACAATGGCCAACGCTTTTGCGAAACTCAAATAGGACTGAAGCACTAAATTGTCGAGTCACACGAAGTACCGAAATTCTCTTTGGTTACGTTATCTCACGACGTAGATATAATACAACTTGTTCGTAAAATTGCGATGTGTGCTACATCGTGACTCTCTATATTGCGACGTGTGTGTGTGTGTGTGTATGTGGGCCGTAATGTGAACTATTATTCTCTTATCCGATACACCGGTCTTCCACAAATAACACATCAGTGAAGAACCACTTTGACCGAAAGAGCGTTTTACGAGGGACCTTTTTTCGTGCGCCGGAGAGTCATATTCTCGCGCTTATGATAATGCGTCGATGTAAATCGCGAGCCGTTACAGAGAAAGTTTCAAAAGTGTTTCTGGAAGAGATCATTTGTGTATAAATCGACCGGTTAGAACTGATGTAACGGCGACGAATTTGCGAGGAGTTTTAATGAGGACGGAGTAATTACTTTCGACGCGCAATCGCAATCGCAATTATCGCGTGGGGGCGGATTACAGTGGATTTATCGATCAATAATGTCGTTCACCCGCCGCTAATTCAACTGCTGATGTAGCGACCAGCTGAAGCGGGTAAGCAGTTCGGTAGCGCTCAAAAAATACGATCGTGTTACGCAATCTCGATGTAAACGCACTCGACGCAAACCATCGCAAGATAAATAACGGTCGATGGAAGTCTACTCTGGGTCTCTCCGGATGCTACTGTGACGCGCACATGTGAGGCTTATAAATACCAGTAAGAAAACGCGGGGAGAGCCAGCACGGGCGGGTTCGAACGTTTCTCAAGATGAACGAGTACGCCCTCGTTATATCCCACGAAGTTGCTCCCACTGCCCCCAGACTGGCGCGCAGGGACTCGGGAACCATGAGAGTAACACTTCCGTTGACCTCCTTCAGGAGGCACAGCGGGTGCGTTTCCACGCTCTCACGAGCGAAGCCGCACCCGAAATTGGTGTACGTCGCAGTCCCGTAAGTGCTCTACAATCTTCACAACAATCGCCGCACAAGAAACTACCGTGCCACATCATGAACAATTAGACGCGTTCCAACTATGTTGGCCGCAGTAACTCGATCGAACGCACACAGGAATTTATTGGTATTTTGTTGCTAATTAATTGCTAATTTTCTAATTCGTTGTTGATTCGTTTGTAATTCAGAAAATTAATTTCTCTCAATTATTTAATTCCCGTATAAAAACTTACGAATGTTTTTTTTTCCTTTTCAACGACAAAAATAATTTATTATTTATACGATACGAAGTACCGACTTTCGAAGAAAAATTCAGGAATGGACAGGCTAATTCCGGCGAATAAAGAATACGGAGACGGAGTGTAAATGAGACGTCATTCAAAATAATTGCCGTTCGAAACATTTATACACCGTGCGCTAATGCCGAAGGTACTGCGTCTTAAATCGTTTCACCCGGCACGGCCGAGAGAAGACGCATTAGGAAATGAGCGCGGAATAATCGACGGCGGCTGATAATCCAGCAATCACGGTTATACACGATCGTCGTAAAACAAGCATTACCTTAATGCAATTACCCTAATGCATGCACGCGATAGTGTATTTGCACGGCGCCGTGCTAAAACGAGCTTTCGATGTGCACACATTTATTATCAAGAACCGTACTCATATATCCACCAAGTGGCTAAACAATTCTAAGCCAGCTCAGCTCGTCTTCCCTCCGCCATGGAAGTTTCCTTCGACGTGTCCTTGTCGCATCCCTCCGCCGCGGGCGTAGTACCGTTCTTCGTGCTTTTAACGTAAACGCCCGCGCGCGAAAGAGAGAGTATTAATCTGTGTCCTGATATTATTTATCCGACCGAGGAATCCGCGATGGGAAAGTTCATCATTTATCGCCACTTTCCTACCGTGAAACGGAGCCAGGAAACAAACTCGCGACTACCCTTCCCTCAAAATCGATAACGAGACCGTCAGCAATCACGGGCAGTGCGGATGATCTGAAGATGATACGCATGTGTGTGTATGTGTGCGTGTGCGCGCGCTTATGTGTGTGTGTTAATTGCCCGTACACAGGAGAACGGTACGTTCGCGCGCGTGGCGCGCACTTCCGGCGGAATTTTGCACGCGAATGAAGCCGCGTGAATTAAACCGGCGTGCTGCGTCAATTAGGAGTTTCGGTAAACAATCGATAGTACTCCTGCGGCCGTTTAATTGCTCGCCGGGATGCGTAATTAATCATTGATAGGTACGCGGGATCAATTAACGCACGACGTTCGTCGAGATATAACGAGACAGGGAGAAGAGAAGGGGGATTGCCACAGATGCTGTAAACTAGTCACTCGATAGTCAATTGTTCGAGCAATTCGATTCAGCAATTCGGTCCGTTCCTTTGACGCCGTCTGTTAGCTTTCATCTCCGTGTGTTTGCGAATATTATACGCGATTTAATCAATTCTAATCGTATTGATTAGCAATTGACTACCAGTGGAATAAATACAGGAAATCCCGTTTATTCAGTTTATTGCCATACATTCTGTCTTTGATTCTCCGATCGTTGACTATCGCTGTTGCGTCATTAAATATTATCGTGCAACGTGTATGTACCGAGATTTACCAAATAGCGCTCGCCTTTATGCGTCCGGAGATTAATGATAGCCCGCATGAGCTAGCGATTCACGTATATGACATCTATCAAAGTTTCGCGCGCGGATTTACGGAATCGATATATAGACACACGGGCGCGCGCACGCAAACACTTGCTTCGCCGGGCTTTTCGCGTGCCGGAGTGTCGAATAAATAATTTTTTTTTTCCCAGCAGCACAGATTTTACGAGTTTCAAAGCGGCGGACATCAATTGTGCAGCACGATTGTCGGTACGATTGTCGCGCGAATTAAATGTGCACCAATAAATTGTCTGGGCGAAGAGCCCTTATCTCGTGTCGCATTGCGCGAAGCGTTCACGTTCGTTGAAATTCATCGAGAATTTGGCATTGCATATTTCGAATCTGCTATAACGACGTGTCGTATAACGTATAACGTAGCTCCTGACGATGAGAGTCTATAGTTTCGGAGAGTTGTGATTTTTTTATTTGTTTAATTCGAGTACATAGAAACGGCTTACGAATCGCGGAAGTGTCTGTTAATGACATTTATACTTCAGCTTGCAAACAAATATTGGCCGTCTTAGGCTTGGTACTGTGTCATACGTATACAAACAAACGCGCCTTGCCCGCCGCGCGTATCTCGAGGAATGTCTTGTCGTGCGCTCTACGCGAGTTATATAGTTGTCCTCACGTGATACGTTCCTTCATCAATTCACGATCAGATTGCGCGGAGCCGCGATTGCGGGCCCGCTATCATTGACAACGGCCGGACTATTAGTCATACTGAATGGCAAGGTTACGAGTTTAATCACAGTTTTACATAATACGACGTAATGATTGTTATCGTGCAACGGAAAAATGCAGCCGCGCAATATTTCCTCGATGTAAACAGAAAGGAAAAAAAAAATTTAATTAAGTGACGGACGCATTATTGCAAGCGAACTACCATGACCACGGTAACTGCTTGCTTCCGACTTTGCAGACACTCTTTTGAAAACATGCAATTTCATTGCTACAATGCGGCGCAGCCAAAGCAATAATAGTGTACGCGGAGTATCACAAAGCTATTGTATTACCGCTCAGCCGCGTTCGTTTTCACGATGAATTCATACTGCTCGACTTCTTCCTGATGAGAATTTAATTAACGTCTTCAACGGAGATACTACAATAGGTTGGATCTCATTTTTCTGTTTACGTCAAAACGCTGCTTGAAATTATCGAAAATTATTATACCGATTTGCGCGGGTGTTGTGTTTCTCAGAAATCCGCCAAGAAATTGCGGCGAATGTTAAGATCAGCACGTGCGTGTGAAACAGATAAAAGGTTCGCTGTAATGAGCACCCAGGTGACGAAATTTTCGCTCCAGTTATCTGCTAGAATTCCCGCCGCGGGTCTTAACTAGATATATTTATGACGCAACGTGAGCTAAAAAGGATACAACTCGACGTCTCTTGGCATCGTAAGAAGACGCTTGCACGTCGTTAGCGTAATGAGGAAGATTTTGTCGTCCATTTTACGCTTCATCTAATTAAGGTTGCCCGCGTCGACCAATTTTTCTTCCACCTGCAACGTGTTGATCGTATGTATACACGGCAGCTGTGAATATATGGAGCTTATGCTCCAAATTAAGTTCCTTCGATCAATCTAATCTTTTCTCTCCTGAACACACAATATATCACTAAAGAATTTCATCTCTGCTTTAATCAGTATAATTTAACAAATTACTAAAAATGATTATGTATTAAAAATGTAATTATCTGAAACTTGATATCAATCTGTTCGCGAGTCGGCTTACAAAATTCGCCAAAATACACCGAATGGTTCTGCGAAACAGCGATATTTGACGTACGCGAAATTGTTTTCAGAACGCCGAAAAACAGTTACGTATGTTTCACACTGCCTTATTGTGAAACGCACGGATCGCGTGCGTAGTTAAGATTTATTTATTTTTACAGAAACGTCATTCTACTTTAGGTTTCTCAACTTCCAGCGCGTCTATTTCGGTCCGTCCGATTCGCGGACTGGATGGTCGAAGACCTCGAACAGCTGTTTTCATTGAATCCCAAACCAAAGGTTAAACTCACCGAAGTTAATCACGATCGCGATTTTCACCTATTGCGAAAAAAAATGTACTTATACATTTAAAAAACAAATACAGAAAATTGGTACATAGAGCATCTGTATCTGAAAGGAAATTCAAAAACCTGACAGAAATGTGATAATACTTGATCAATAAAAAAAAAAGCACGAAAGATGGCACACGAATCCCTCCCTCCCCCCGCGAGTATGTACACCGAGTAAGATCAATCGAGGTAACTGAAGACGGCATCTGAGAAAGGAAAGCTAATCAATTTTGTTCATTGCTTCTTGCAGAACCAGGCGCGTTTATAGAGTACAGAAATTCATGAAAGTGTCCGGGCTCGCCATCAATATATTTTAATGCGCGTCTCATTCATCATGCTCAGGATACCGAGGCGGTATTCTATTATGTCGGTATTCTATATTCCGTTCTGCGAGATCATAAAGCACAGGCCATATTTTGTGTTTTCGCGCACGGCGCAATTCATAAACCAGTTTTATCGGACCGGGTGTAGTTTCGCGAGCGCGAAAAATTATTATTTACGCGGCATCACCGTGTGTGTACGTGTGTTGTGGAATTTATTGCGAAGTTACACCGCGGGAATCAGTCTCGCCTGACGTCGTAATCCAAGCTTACTGACCGAAGGTCGGGGCGAAGTTTATTCATCCCTCGTTGCGGATGCGCGTCAACAAGAACAAAGAGGCGCTCCGCGCGCCTCCCCGAGTCTCACCTCCGAAGTGAGAAAACTGTATAGCCCCGCTTCTAATGAGAGTTTACGTTTCTCATTACAGTTTCGACGTGGAAAATGGCGCCTCGACTTTGGACGGCGGCGCCGGCGGTGGCGGCGGCGCCTCGCCGAGCGCGGGGCTCGTTCTCCAGACGCTGCCCCAGAGGAGGGAGAGCTTCCTGTATCGGAGTGACAGCGACTTCGAGATGTCGCCGAAGTCGATGTCTCGAAACAGCTCCATCGCCAGCGAGAGGTGAGCATCCCCTGATTTTCTTTCTCTCTACGCTACAGCTCGGTTTTTCTCTTCTCACTCTCCCCCCCGCGACGACGTTATAAATCGATTATCAGTAAATCGGGGCTTACGTGAGTAACGCAGACAACGCGTATCGGCAAAGGTTGCTTCGACGCCGCTCGGGCGAAAAAGTCCATAATACCTCTTTTTAAATGCGCCCGTGAAGGAGGATTTATTAGCTTTACCGGGGATATCGAATCTGGAAAGAAAGTCACGCGATTTATAGCGCGCAACAGTTTATCTATTTATTATAAAACGTGTGAATTTAATGACTATTATCATATCATATCTCGTTGCGTAAAATGCATTAATCAAATAATTTTGTTATTTATTTCTTTTCCTACTTTTAGCTGAAAGTTTTTGTTAACGAGAAGTTTGACGATTAACTTACTCCGTTGTAAGTCGCGGAAAGCGAATATACGTTGAGCATTTACGTGAAGAATACTATACTACGAGAATATTATAAAATTATTTAATAATTCAATCTTTATTTGCGAATTGTGAGAAAAATCTAAATTTTAATATCTAACTTTAAACGTATCTTGTTGAAAATATAAAATTACGAGCGTCGAAGCAGCGTTTGTTGAAAATATTATGGAACACAAATTAACACAACTTTGTACAGGAAGTACCATTTGTTCGTTTAATGCGCAGTGCAAATTGTTGATTTACAATGACGCCAATTGTTCGCTTAAATTTCAAAATACTGTAATATACACATGTTTTTGCGAGATCTATATGCATGCGCGCACATTATGGCACTTTTCTGCAATTCGACGGATTTGCAGGCCTGGAAATTTCATCGCGCGTTCGTTCAGTCGTAAATTAATCGTAATATTCGTCGCTCCGCTATTCTACTCTTTGGTTTGGTATCAAGTCTGTAATATCATTGGAGGGTTGTGGGAACGTTTTTGTGCGGCAACGAAGAGAACGCGTACCGATAATGCAGATGCCTCCTTTGAAGCTTACGATATATAGCTTCGCGGGCGGATTGGCGAAGCCGATAAAACGGAGAACGGAAGAGGCCCTGTTGGTGGCGCCGCCGGCATGGTACCGCGGCAAGATACGTTATCTTCGAAATATATAGTTGGATGATAAAACGACTCGGATGATTAACACACGACTGTATCAATGTATGCAGCAAATTATTGCAAAACATTGCATGCCGTGTTTTACACTCGATTTTATCATTGACAACTGAAGAATGGCTCTTCGGTGTTACGCTTCACGAGCAGCGCGGTATCTTCGTTGCCTGCAATTGTAATTTATGCGTGTAACAAATCTTATCATTTGGTCCCACAACTGTACGTAAACAGTTTCGTGATTCGTCTTCGTGCTTTTGTGTATCTTGACAAAGTATCCGTAATCCTTTTATAGCGGTGATGCTTACTACTTCTGGTTCTTACTTTTTTTCTCACACAGATCTATACATCGTTATACTTGCATACGCATACATTTAATCGTCCACGGCGAGATGATGTTTCCTACTCTGCTACTATTGTAAGAATCATAACACAACGACGATTATTTATGGAAATAAGCTACGTCTAGTTGCTTTTCTAAATTTTCATTCGTCTTACGCAACTCTAATGTCCGATCTCTTGAGATGATACCGCGTGCTGACGCAAACTGCAGTTTGGAAGCATCATCTGTCCGCTGTCGTCTATTTAAGTGTTTTATCGTCGCTAGTGGGTGTTGGGGTTGTGACGATGATGTATGTGATCCTTGGGTTGCAGGTTCAAAGAGACAGAGCTTCCTGTCGAGCGAGCGTATGTACTCGATCCTATTATCTCTAACTCATTTTGTTTTATTTCACACTTGGACTCCACACTAACAAGTCATTCAACACCTCCCCGTATTTAATCACCGATGTAAAGCAACGTTCCGATATCTCATTAATATACGTTCCACGTGGGCGACCAGTCTGTTTCCCCGAATAATAATGAATAAATATGCATGTTACGTTTCCGTGTGAAAAATGTTATGTTTATCACTATTTTATGTTAATCAATATTGTAATTTTATGTTTTTAACATCACAAACATCGTCCATCTTTGTCGCTGTAGATTTAATTAACTTCCATTTCAATTAATCTCTCACCAATCGTGATTGCGTCATATTGCCATTAGGTGAGATTTGTATTTGAAATATGTCGCTGGGATGATGATATACAATTAAATAATTATTGTTCTTCCAATCCGAGACGTTAAAAAAAAAAAAAATGTTTCGAATGTATCGTTAAATGATTTTTAGACAGATTAAAAATAATGGAATTATGACAGTGCAATCCGTGCCTGTGAGCCTTGTAACACTTACCAGAACGAAGTCTTTTTATTGCTTTTCAATTATTTTATCCGTCTTCGTGTACTTTCCTGATAATTTCTCTCTGATGGTTCACGGAACCGAGCAAACTTGGACACAAGATCGCATCGACCTCACGTATACGCAACGAATACACACAGCTTTAGCATAAGATCATGCAAATTCCGCGCTTACGCAACAGCGACATTGCTTTACGATATACTACGTATAATATTGCTGATTTAGAGCGTAGATTTAGATGGCTAAAATGGGCAAAATTCATGTTGAGTCCCGTCTGTCGTTTTTTTCTACATCATAAAGAGTTGTCAGAGAAAAGATTATTCGCTGCATAATAACATTCACTTGCTGCTTTCCGCCGGTTCTTTCAGTTCAGAGTTGAAAGCGTCGGATACCATCGCGTTTACTATTTGGGCTTGCCTATAATCGTGCCTGGCGAATTTTGTTATTCTGTACGGTAAAATGCGCGCTGTATACGTGACGGCATATAGTAATGTTTGTTTGAGCGTCGGGTTACACCGTAATCTTTCACGTTTTGCGAGCTAAGCGTATAAGTATTACTAACCGCATGCTGAACATAGTTTTGAACGTTATCGAATAAATACGAATATTCTTATTTTCAGGATATTTACCGATCAGTACAGGTAAGTCGCATCATCACGTAATTTAAGTATCATAATTTTAAGTCGTTACATGCTGTATGTTTGAATGATTGGCCTCGATTGTCGATTAACGTTCCTATTTACCTTACCGGATAAAATTCATTACATTTTGCTCAAGAAAAGGCTGACGCGAAATTGTTTGCTCATCAGAGCGAAATGATACGATTTGAGAGAATAAAATTGCGGATGCTTCTCGCGCGTGCAATAATTCGCGAAGGTATCGCGAAAACGGGAGAAAGCATATTATTATTATTTTTTCGTTGTTTGTTAATGCTAGGGAATTATCTCTTGATGTAGTGTGTACGAGATGTAGCTGTACGAACCGGTTATAATTTGTTGCATTACGCTTCGTCGCGATTACCGCGCCGTGTACACGTCGCCTATTATCCCGTCGGACGTATTACGACGACCGGGATTTTGCATGCGGGTCTCATTTTACGATAGAACGAGTGCAACGTGAGTGCACATGAGTGGAACTGCAGACTATGCAAATATTTTTATCTAAAGTGGCATTAACGCACGGATTGATAGTGTAGGACGCTTTTCACTTGCATCTGCCGTGACGCATAAACGCCTACCGTCTTGCTCAAGAACTTGTATATAATTTATATTTTATACGAGGATTAAAAAAAAACGGAAAAGAAAGGACATATCCGCGCCTGTAAACAGGATACACGCTTAAGCACATTGCTAATTACATCTTAATGAACTTAAACGCAAGCAGGTTTTTACGATATTTTATTTTACACATTCGTGCAGGCCGATCGTTATTGTAAATAGCAGTTAATGCTCGCTGATAATTCCACATATTGATTGAAAATCCGAATAGACGGCGAATCGACGATTTAATTATTTAAGTTCTTCAATTGTTACGAGAGCGAAAAGGCGAAATCGGCCGTTCGCGCATATTGCATCTGACGGACCTGAAATTAGATTTTCCGATAAACGCAGCGATTATTTCCGGCGTCACGACTTAATCATTCTGTTAACGACACATGCCTGTGTGTGTGCGCGCACACGCGAGATCGTCTGTACCAACTTCAATTACCAAACTTCGTTTACAGTTCGTGCGGGGAAACGACCTTAAACGGCGTATACGCGAGAAACGTCGCGCGATCGACATCGCATTTACGAGGAGCCACGTATTTCACCCGTGCACATAGAGAACATTAAACTTTGTCACCTCTTCGCGCAACGATAGATATACGCGGAAATTCACGCCGCGCAAAATACTCACGCTCGGCGCGCAAAACCAGCGCGGAGCATCCGTTTAATTATATGTAAGACGCATATCATTCGGAAGATTGCCAGAGCGACGCGGGAGCGATCCATCAAAGTCACGTGTTTCAATTCTGTGTATCTGGAGGGCGTCCAATTCAAACTTCTCAGATTGAATGAAAATAGCTGAATGGCTCGTCTGAGCGATGGAATTAACTTTTGAGCGCTGTGCGAGCAATTTCCGTCCCGATAATCATTTGGGGAGGAAATCTGTTAAATCGCGTCGACCGAGTAAATTTTTCTTGATTGCATTTGAAAAACAGCAACCCGATCTGCCCGGCAACGAAATTCCCCTATTTGTAGAAAAATTGACTGTACAATTGGCTGTATTGTGTGTCGCGTGTGATTGCGCGCGTCTGTGTCTGTGTATGTGCGCGCGCGCTAGTGACCTAACTTGTGACCTAGCCGACGATATAAACTAGACGGACTGAATGCGCTTAATTATTGCGTTCGTTAGTCTTCTACGTTGTTTCACGCGACGCCGGGCGCCGTAACAGAATTGTTTACTCGCGCTACGAATAATTGTGTGCCCCGGTAATGCGGGACTTCATCGCTCCGATTCTCGCGCGGTATGTTTCCTTTAAAAATCCCGTATCCGCGACGGCGAATATATAACTTCTGAGATGAACGTCTGCGGAAATCCGGTAATATTACCTCGCCTCTCTCTCTCTCACGTTATATTCCATCGGGGCCATTTACGCATTTGCGGGCAATTACGGAATTGGAGATGATCGTTCTATATAATCAGACGGCTATTTCTCAAGGGTTTCTCATTACGTAATCTGATGTCTGGCAGTTTTACGCGAAAGAAACACACGCGCACGTATATATGCAAAAAAATGTATGTATGATACCTGCGAAACGCAAATTTCATGTAAAAGATTAATATTGACCGACGCATAATATCAAAAGCCTAGATGGTATAACCATCTTTTTTTTTTTGCCTAAACATAGATGAATCTATTCTCGCGTTTACAGGCCGTTTAGCGAAAAAAAGATAGAAAGAATACGTAATTTTTGAAAAATGCAAACAGTGCTTTAGCATATGTAAATTGTTTGCGCAATTCGTTTATACGTTTTGCCATAAGACATATTCACAGTATACAGAATGTAAAAACCTACTTCCAATATGCATACGTGGATGTATGCAAAATATTTATTCTTTGCAACTAAAAAGAAAGAAGGTAATTTGCAATTGTGAAAAATTCCGTTTGGATAGCCAGGAGCGTTGCCACGTTGTATCTCTAATGACAGCTTGTTGAGCTCTCCTCGTACCTACTTGTCGATAACACGAGAAATTATGTTTACACGATATTGCTCGTCTTTCCTCGCGCTGGGAAAGCCCAGGTATCCACTTAAGTGGATCTTGGCGAGATTTTGAGATCATTAATAACGGCGTGTGTGTAAACGACGGAGACGTTTGAACAACACGTCCGTAAACTTTTTTGCGCCGGGGAAAAAAAACACGCGCTCGCTTTGCGGTGACTTGCACGATGTGCTCGACATATATGTTGCACGCGTACCGCTTTACGATCTCTTGTAAGCAGCGGAGATTGCGTAAAACGACAAAAAAAAGTTATTTTTCTCCTAATGAAGAGAGCTTTTGTTATTCAAATTTCCGTCATTAATTTCGGAATTTTTAGCGCGATGAAACGACGTAGCGAGAGCAAATTGCGGAGCGGAATATTAGAAAGTGGTCGAAGAAATAGACTCTTGGAAACTGTTAGAAACGATCATTAGAAATGATAATTAGAAATTCGAATTGTTAAATTTGACGAGACTGTCACAAATGCTCGTCATGAGCTGCTTCGTATGTTTCTAATATAATTGATGCCCGCTCGTCGTGTTAAAATTCATTGAATGTCCGACGTCTCTCTCTGTATGCAGATTGAGCGACCACAATTAAAACGGTCTGTTGACTGCGCATTGCGGCATTGTGTAGTAATAATTACGTACTGCAAAATCCGTGGTAAAATGATGAAAATATGCGTTGAATTAATATAAGCATAAATTTAAAGATTGCCGTTAAAGAAACCGTAGTCTCGTTGTTGCGAAATATATTTTATACGTTTTACAATTTACGTGAAAACATTTTCTTTTATTCCAGGATTAAATATAATCATGTGTGTGGGATTTTTATTTCGAACAATATCTAAATGGTATTCAGAGAGAGCATATTTTCGATCGCACGAGTTGTCGTCACTCGGAACGGAATTCTACCGAAGCCGGAGATCAATTCCGGATTGATCGAGGTGTGTACCTGCGTGTCTATAGAATATCCCGCATAAAACATTTGTTACAATTTCTCGGAAGTAA
This sequence comes from Wasmannia auropunctata, assembly GCF_000956235.1. Classification (NCBI taxonomy): domain Eukaryota; kingdom Metazoa; phylum Arthropoda; class Insecta; order Hymenoptera; family Formicidae; genus Wasmannia; species Wasmannia auropunctata. The sequence continues at coordinate 2,683,416 of NW_012026802.1, forward strand.
CTTTCCCTCTTCTCTACCTGAGCGAGCTTCCGCGCGGCCGCTTTCTGCAACTCTGTAACTCTATAGCTCCGTAACTCTGTAATCGCAGCCGTCACGGACGAGCGGTGCATACGTCAGCGGCGTCGCGGCGCGTAAGCATGCACGCATACACACATGCCAGGGGCCTCTATCTCTATTCATCCGTTCTACCACCTGAGAGAACGACGGTTCCATTCTCGCCGCCGCGCGCGCGACCGCGCGACGGAAGGAGCGTGCGGGACGACGGGGGTGCCCCAGGTTGCGCGATGCCGCGGCGCGCGCACGTTTCCCGCGCAAATCGTCGCCGTCGGGAAATCCCCCCCTACTTCATCCCATCCCCCGTATACGGTGTACAACGCGGGGGGAAATCTCTGCGAAACCAGAACACCCCGGCCAGTTCGACATCGCGGCAAACACGAGGTGATCGACGGCGACACAAGACCGGCTCTCTCGCACGCGCTGCTCTCGCTCGCCGCTTGCGCGAGAGCAATCGAATCTCGCGCCGAATTTGTGCGGACGAACGCGTGTAAGTCGCGCGTGTTTGTTATTCTTCATTTTCCCTTTTTTCGTTTTCTCTGCATTTTTTTCTTTATTTCTTTCTTTCTCGCACCGTCCCGAATTTCTCGGAAGCGTCCCGCGCGCGCGAAAATCGGTTCCGCGAAAAGCCACCGACCACCGACCGCGCGCAAGACGGTAAAGATCAAAACAGCTCTCGAATGAGACGGAGAAAGTTTTCTTGACGTGTTTTGTGCGAGACTCGAATGGCCGGCGAAGAGGGCTTCCCTGCCGGGGATGTGCCGGCGCGGCGGGAGATTCGGATATAATTTTAGAATTCTGCGAAACATCTCCTACCTGAAAACGTTGGCGGTCGAAATTCTCGCGTTTTCAGAGACGAACATAGAGATATGCAATTGCATTAAATTCAATAAAATGAAGGTGAAGTAGTTTTAACAAAGATTATACGGAGAGGAAAATTAATATGTTTCAAAACATGACGAAAAAAATATTAAATCTCATTTTGCCTTCAACGTAAACCGCTTCAGATTCATCTCTTGGAAAATGAAGAAATTAATTACGACGATTACATTGGACGGAGATATGTGAATATAATTTATATAAAATTTCAAAGGTTTAAATACAGCGAGAGTAAGTTGATTTTGTGTGAAGAAACGCTATCTCATTGCGTTTATCGCCTGCGTCTAACTAGTTGTTGCTGCGCGACATGACCGTGCGATATCGGCTTTTCATTATACGAATAATTGGGCATGCGACCAGTGAAAGAAAAAAAAAAGTGTTACGGACCTTCTCGGGAATCGGGAGAGAGATACGCGGCGAGCGCGACTCATCGCGATACCGAAAGTTCCAAATTATCCTTTGAAGTCGGCTTAACGAGATAGTTGAATATACAAGCAAATTGGAATTGCTAGGTCAATCGAGAACTCTCCGTAGCGAGAGAGTGGTAATGCTGTTTGTATACGCGGCGCACGTCGAGAAGGGAAATTCTGTCCGCGCGGAAACTGGCAGTTTTTCACTGACCGATCGCGAAAAATATACGCATGAGTCTCGTCGCGAAATGTTATCTATCGTTTTCGCTAATTTAACACACGTTTCGATCTCGTTACCGCGATTTACATCGCAATGCGGCTATTTTTCTGACGCGTAGCGCCTCTTGTCCGTGACGTGTCACATCTTATCAATTATAGATACCGCTTCGATCATAAGATAATTCGACGTTCTAAGGCCAGGAGATATTACGCCATAATGAGAGTTGCGACATACGAGAGCCTATTTCTGGAAATATCTTGATTGATTCTTTCACTGTCTGTCCGTGACGCAATATTATCAATAACTGATGACGCCTTGATTGTAAGACATGCAATGTGTTGAAACGTGAAACACATTATGCGTCGAGTGTTACGACGAAGTCACAATCGTGCAACGGCGATCTGATAATATTCATCGCTGCGAACTGATGAATAATCTGATAAGGGGATAAAAACTAATTGAACCTAAACAGGCTATTGCTAATGCAAAACGGCGATAACGGCGCTCGTCAGGATTGACTTGTGAGAACAACTACACGTGAGAAAAAGTGCTGCAACACTCGACGTGTCGTAGACCAGACGAAGGCAGCGGAGCCGCCTGTTATGTAACGATGACGTTTATCGCGGAGTATATTTCGTTAGAATCTCGGCGGATCGTAATAAAGCTCTCCCCCCTCCACCCCTCATTGTGTGTAATCCGACGTGACACGATCTAGTATGGCTTTGGCATTACATCATCGCTGATGCAATGCGGAGCTTTTGAAGTACTTGCAAATGAAGCGATCGCAACAATTGCGCGCAACGTAATGCGGCGCTAATCACGGGAAAAATGGATTATGCGTCACTGGCGATAACAATATTGTGATCATTGTGAGCCATCGTCGTTCTCCACTCAAGCCTGTCTTTTATGAGCCTGTCATTAAACTATGAGTACCCCGACAGAGCGTTACTATACACATTGTTATCCGCAGTACGTTTGCTATAGTTCTATAAATATTGTGCGGGTAATCTATCGAAAACTCACGCGCCTCTCACCGTTCTCATTTCGAAAGATATCGCCTATCTCTCATCGTGCCGCTGATAAGATATCGAACGTCGAATTTATTTCCCACGTTAAAGTCTTCCTGGAAAAGAAAATCTCTTCATCGTGAAATATGCTCGTTTGATGGGGAAAAATGTGACCGCGTCCGATATGTATGTAGTTCCGCCCCCTCGTGCGCGTTCGGTTGTCGACGAGTATTAGGGTAGCATTAGGGTATTGGAAATGTGCAGTCAACGACGAAGAGTCGAGTATCGACGCTTCGACCTCGACCTCAAGAAGCTGTTTGTATTTATAGTTCGGTATTTGACGATCACGCGCGAGTGATTCACATTCAAGAAAATTTGCTCGGATATAGATCAGCTCACCGAGACGCGAGTAATGGAAATTAACATTGATCTTTTTATTAAGGAAAAATGAAATTCTTTACGTGAATTTTTCTGACACAACTGTAAGCATTTTACTGGTATTTTTTACTTAAAGTTTCTAGTTGATTTCTTTGAAGTCGGTGACTTGTATTGTACATGATCGTAGAAAAACGGATTAATTTAATATCTTTATCTGGGCTTATCATATCTTATTAGATCATTCCAAACCTGTTCGGCGAAGTGTTCGGATTGCTCAATACCGGTTAATATCGGTTTTATTTATAAGCTGTCAATGCGACTATTTAAATCGCAAAGTATTTTTCGCAAAGTAACTTCACGTGACATTGACCTTTCGAATCGACTTTTAAGCGCTGCAAAATCTGACGGTGAGAAAAATATTTGCCAAATGAAAGCATTTCCCTGATCATTTACGTTCTTTTTTTTTCTAGTTTCGTGTAAATCGAAATGTAAAGACCACCCCATCGTATTAATAGTATGAAGTACATAAACGGAGCGTGTGCGACACGACATCGTTTAACATTCTTTCGCTCGTTTCCGCGTTATTTTCATTTAATCAATTCGCTATTGGTATAGAAAAAAAAACAACAAATAGCGCGCGAATGCGTCTTGAACAGAACGCTTCATAACTCGTAACAGATATGTTTTTACGGTCGTTAGTGACACATTCGACGTAAAAAACATTCTCGAGTGCCGGTTTTCCTTGGGCAAATTTTTACTCGAGGCCGGTATGCTAATTCATCGGCTAAAAGTCGTCGTCATCGTCGGCGGCGTATAATCGTGCACGCTCAGCATCTTTCCACCCGGCCAATTTTCGCGATCTCGCGCTTATCACAATCCGACTCCGAAGGAAAAAGAAAAAATTAATCGTGAATCGAGACGTATAATCGCCGCAAAGGCGATTTGATTGATCCTCTTTCAATTTTTCAGCTCGATAGTAGATAATGAAAAATAAAAGTAATTTTTTAATTTCGCGCAGGAAATATTCAGATTTTCGATCGATTTCTTTTTTTTTCTATTGCGTTGCGTGGAGTGCGGTGCTTCTTCGCTGAGATATGGCCTCCGCTAAATCCGGCTTCATTTACGGGAGTTCGTATTCGCCTCCTCACAATTACCGTACTCTTGATCGAAATGGGTTTCGCCGTGCCTGTTTGCAGCTTCGCTGCGAGGCGAACGCTCCAATTTGTCCAATCTGCCGCCAGAATGCTTAATTTTCGCAGATAAAGGGACTGCTCGGAGCCCAAGGGGGAGAGAAGGACCCAGCCTAATTAGTTTCATTTGGATAAGTTGGTACTTGGCCCGGTTTATTGTTACGCGGTATCCACGTAGCACGGCTTATAAAGTGGCCCTTCCATTGTTCCGGACGCGATATCGTTCAATAGCAGTCCGAGAGAGCAATAGCATCACCTCTTATCGGGACTTTACTGCCTATCGAAACGCGATCGGGCGAAGGGAAATTCGTATTCGTTCGCGGTATAGACTAGTATATAGAGCGAAGCGTATTTCAAGCCGTGTGAAATTTATTTAAATATTCCCGAAACGACGAAATATTTTCTTTTTAATAGTAACAATAAAACAAATAGTATGCAGATGTAAGCGACTCGATAATTTCTCTCGTCGCTTTTCGACAGTTGCATTTTCACGCTGCACGCTCGCGCCTACGCGCAGCTGACAATACACGTCGATTACTATCGCTATTACGAAATCAGCGGCACGATATTACTTAATATAACGGCCTTGAGTGTAATCTCGGCCTCTGATCAGAGGAACTTTGCCTCGTATCGCGATTTATCTTGTACGAGGAGGTGCAATAAAATAATGTGTACGATCGGTCACGTGTATATCTCAGTTCGAATTGCGCCGCTCAGATATTGATAATTGACCGTGTTCAATTACGCGAAATTAGATTCGGTTTGCGGCGAACAACGGCGTTTAAGTAAAACGAGTGCTTTGTAACGTGTATCGTTACGCGAAATGTCGAATGACGGATAGTATGTTACAAAAGACACAAATTTCTGCGCCGCTAATTCGCGCGCAGTAAATGTCACGTAATTAAGTAATTAAATTTAATCATTGCAAAATTATAGATAATAAAATTTGCCCTTCATTTGATCCCTTTGTTGCGTCATGGACAGATCGATTTTAATCGGTAGTAGTGAAATTCGCATTTGTTCGGGTCTCGCAATCTCGAAATCTGACGAGTTCACGTCAAAGCGATCAAATAGATTGATACATCACAACGTGCTTCTCTATCTATCTCTCTCTCTCTCTCTCCCTACGATAGTGCATCGTTCCAACTTGGTAGGCGTTACTCGTGACCTTCCGACAAGTGAGTCGCGGACGGCGATCGGGGGCGCATCTTTCAACGCCTCCTCCTCCAGGGTGGTCCCTCCTCTCCGATCGGGTGAACCGGCTCGAGGATATTGAACAAAGAAGACGTAAACGCGGCCTTGCCCTTTCGCGGCAACCTCCATCGATCGCTAGCCGCGCATCGCTTTCATCCGTGTAAATATGCGTTCCTGCTTCGGCCGGTTACGTGGAGTCGGAGCATGAGTCGGGTCTGCACGCGTCTCAACGGGACACGATGAAGCGACGTAGAAATTCGCGGGCGAGTCGCATCAGCACAACGCGGTGAAGCGATCGACGCGCGGATCGCGCGCGAATGGCGTGTAGGGAATTGTGGTGCGTGAACCGACGATGAGAAGATCGAAGAACGTATAACACGATGTCCGACTCCAGTGGTGGCTTGATAGAGTTCATCGGGTCGACCGTCAGCATCTGCGGCGGCGGCGGCGGCGGCGGCGTTGGTGGTGGCCTGAAGAGATGCGGGGGCGGCATGAGCTCGCCCGCCCTGAGTGCCGGCAGCATTGGCGCGACAGGCGGACTCCCCAGGACCATGTCGACCTCCGCGCTGCGAGTTCGACCGCCCAGGAGGGCGCTCTTCTGGGAGCAATGCTTCGACAAGAGAGACTTGTAAGTCCTCCTCACGCGATCGATGCTTTCCAGCCTTTTTCCAGCCGACGGCTAGACCCGCGTTTTCGCGGTGACATCGCGGAGATGGAAGTTGTCCCACCTCCCCTCCCCTCCCCCCTCCCGTTGTCTCCGAGATACAATTTCACGCGAGAAGATTCTCCCGGAGTTATGCGGATATCCGATTTGTTTCGTGCTTCAAATCTACTTCCCTGACGTATTTTGCGATATATATCTCTGTCGTTCGAGAGCGATTCTCTTCAATTTTACGCGAGCATTACGCGGTACGTTATACGCTGTACGGTACCGTTAGAGCCTCGTACGATGCGATATTGGAACGAGTTATCCTGTGTCGTTATAGATTTCCTTAGTAACCTACATACAGACGAGCGAGGAGATGCTTTATGAGTGTCTATTCATTCTTATATGGTACGTCAGAATGAACGCTACACGGCGGATAATTTTTCGAAGACTAACGGTTGACAATAACGACTGACATGTAACCCACTTCTTGACTGCAATAACATTTCGCGGCGAATAGATTGTTCATAAAAATATCAAACGAATGCATTACGAAATGCAATCTCGAAATCTCGCAACAACGAACATACGAGGGATTGCATTCGAGAAGTGCAGGATGACGTAAACCTTGAATATATGAGATGTATCTAACCGCTTCGCATCGATTCGCCGACTGTGGATTATATCAAAGTTTGATGGAGTTGAAATTATATCCCGACGCACACAATGCACAAAATATCGTACTTTATTGAAATGATTTGACGCTTGTAACAACTCGTGCGAGTCTCGCCGACACTTTGATACATTCGGAAAAGCTGTTAAAATATAGTTAACATCTCGCGAGTTAATGTTATAGCCGATGTAAAAATCATTTCTGCTGCATATTAAAAAAGAAAATTAAAGATCACTTTTGCTGCACACACAAAAAAGTATTATCTTAATCTGCATCAAAATATTACATATAAAAATTATCATTCGATGTAATCGTAATAATTTTTAAAAAGATAGAATTTGTTCTGCCCTCTATTAATTTCTCTATTTCTGACGTCTATACATTTTTTTTCACGTCAAGTCCTCGATTATTGCGCAATAGAACGCGTTGGCAGATGTTCAAGGAAATAGCCTGCGGGAATTTGCTCAGTTTTATTAGGTCGCAGTATATCAATTTGGTATACCTTTAGCGCGCCGTGTATCATTCGGCAAGAGTATAATACAAGCTAAATCTGATTAACGAACGTCGCGCCGGGGACAGACGCGCGCTTTTTGGAAAACGGCCAGTCGGGCATTCGGAATTTCGCGACCATACGTGACGCCTGTGCCACACGGATACCGTGAAACACACATCTGTCTCTGCTGGCTGGTGTCCCAACCAACAGAGTCGCGAATAACGACGATGCGGATCGTTATTCCCGCAGAAAATTATCGTTATCCCCCGCTCGATTATCGGACGTTATTTAAAGGAGTATGTGCGATCTATTTTGAGACCACGCGATATTTAACGGGATTCTCATGTTAGATTACGACACACAAGACACGAAGATTATGTAAACGCGGTAATTATGCTGAATCAATGCGTGAATTAATGAGAGCATGCATCGGAAGGAGGTCAAGGAAAAGATTTACGTCATTGTGGAAAAAGATATACGTTCGCTAGGATTGTAGTTTTGTCATACAAGTAAATATTGCCTTTTTTTGCGGAAAATTTGATTTTTGGATGACAGTTGTAATGGAACGCACTATTGTTACAATATTTTTAGTCATGACGTTCATTAGTGCATTGATTCTCCCTAATGCAAAATGTTTATGAAATAGGCTTTATCGACATTGAATTTTATTTAAAAATAAAACGTTTCAATTTTGCGATTATTAATTTTTTTCGCGGAATTTCAGGTCAATCAAGTTTCTTTCGAGTTCATAGATACTAAATTCAAACTGTTATACGGCTGAACAAATGGACGTATATTCCAAAGTTCGGGCACATTTATTTGAGCAGGTAAAACAAAACTGAAACGTCAATTAATTTAGATGGAAAAAATTCAGTATTTTTTATGGAAGGTTTACCAGACATCTGTCAAATATTATTCGGCGAGCTTTTACTTTTAAGATTTTACTGTTCGATTTGGATTTATTTTAGCCGTGTTGCCTAATTTACTGTGTTAAACGTTAGCAGTGGACAATTGAAAATTATTGTTTGACTCGGCTTCTGGCCAGAATTTGTCTGACAAAATTTTGAGAAATTTTAATGGAGTTTAGCTGTAAATTTGAATCAGGATTTTATTAAGACGTATAGTACGATTTAACGTGCAATTTAGTTGAGAGAAAGATAACGATAGTTTCTCCGTGAAAAGCAAGATTGGGAACTTTCAAGCTGTACATAATCGAACAAAGTTGGCAAGTTGCGTATTAGAAATTTGTATGCGATGCTGCTTGTTATTTAAAACGAAAACGACGAAAGTTTCGCGAACTCTGTTAACAATATTCATTAAATAATTTTCTCTGGATATTACGTACTCGGCGCGAAATCTGGCATTATTCGGGTCTCTTGAACTCCTTGAAATTGAATTATTAATTTTTTTCATCGAAAAACATCGTGATTTTGATCGAAACGATGATCATGGGGGGGGGGCGGGGGGAGTGCATTTTTATAACTGTACGATAATACATTATTTTGTAATTATTTCGCATTGACGCAGGCATTCGAAATGATCGGAATTTAAATTTCTGCGGTTCGCGAGCACCACAGTCCGCCGAATAATCAGATGTTATTCAGCGAATATTACGTTTCATATTTCGCTTGCTTGTCAGTTTGTCAGGACGGGCCTGGCGTTATCTGGCCTCCAAGCGACACGGTTGTGTATACGCTTTAACCTTGTCTGCATTCCAAAATCCACTTTTATACCTGCTTGCGTAATAATCACAATATTTGGCTATCGGTTCCCTCTATTATATTGCCTGTCAGCGATTGATTTGCCATCAATTATACGGATGGATTCTCATAAATATATGCATGTAGATCTGTCATGCTCATAATATAATTATTGTTACATCGGGTCCACATTTCGTCCGCGACAATTAATTTATTAATCGGCATTAAATTGTCGGACATACATTACCACGCTGCGAATAGTTTGCAAAAACAGGAAGGGTATAATTTGCGCGCTAATTTATACGTGACAATTTTGCAACGTTTGTATGGTATATAATAAATATTTCCCTTCCTCGATAGTTTTTCGTCGTTCCACGTTTTCTTTTGCTTTCTTTAAATTTACATAATAATTCTTGCAGCTTCGAAAGCGTATATTATATAATCAAAACGCGACAGCCGATGCGCAATATTCTGTACGAATATGCTGCGAGTACGCATCCTTTTCTCGTGAATTTTTTTTTTATAGCAAAACCGAATCGGCTATATCGATCACCATCGTGGAAAGTAACCATCGTGATAACTATTTGCCGCTTCGACGCATATAAAAGAAATCGTTCAATGGTTTGCGCCGCGGTCGCATGAAGAAAATACGGTTCCCACGGCGAAAGAGGAATGCTTTTCGCTGTACGCATTGACGGGACACGCGCTAACATTAAACTAGAATTCCTGCAATCTTAGCTGTATTAAAAAGTTGCCAGTATATTGGAGCGTATGAAAAGACCGATGAAAGAAGCGCTGATAAACGATGCTATTCAGTGATTATAACGCGACTAATTAATATTTCACATCGTTAATTAGAAATTTGCTCAATAACATAAATGCTGGATCGCTAATTGACAACGTTGTTAGATAATAATGTTGCCACCAATGTTTAATATATGTACGAGATTCGTTGCACAACTGATTAATAAAACAGCAATAACAGTATTGAAGTGGGTCAATTTTATTAAAACAAAAGCATCCAGCAAATTAATCGTTTGCTTTTACTTTTTATTTGTTCAGCTTTCAAAAAGCTTCGTAAAATTTTGTCAAGAAAAAATTAAATTCCTAACAGTCGAAAAATTAATAATTCCATTAATTTATCAGGAGCATAAAATTTCTGGAATGCTATTCACATATACTTCCTCTTTTATTTTATTTCCCTAAAAATTGGAAATGTGAATCGTACCGCTCGGAGATGAGCTCAATAAAAGAGAAGGCTATCAATAAAATGGAAATGTGAATACAGAATAATGCTGCTGCTGCTGCTCGAAGAAAAGTTGGATATATAATAATTTTCAAATAAAATCCCGAAATTTCGTTTTCAAAGAGGAAGAAAAAGAAAAGTAATGCCATCGTACTCAGTAATTATATTGGAAGAATGATGTTTCACTCGAGTTTTATTGCTTTATCGCATGCATTTTACAGAACAAAAAAATGACAAAAGCAGCGAGAGAAATAAATACCACTGTTTCCCTTATTTATACGTTTTCATTCGAATTTTCCTCCGCATTTGCCTGCATTAGCGTTTTACGCTGCCAATGCTAGAATTCCAAATTTCGAGTCGGATACGATTGCGCGGTTACCCGCTCGCAATTTATCGGAATTTATTGCCGCTCGTGTCTGACCCGCGACGAGATGAAAAGTCGTTTGCTTGCCCAGGAATTCATGGAACGTCGTCCGCCGTATATTTTTGCGCCCGCCGGTTCTTTCGACGACTCCATTCGTGAGACATATCCGGATACCCGGACGACTTCCCCTTCGATGTTTACCCTTCGATGTTTACCCTTCGATGTTTAAAGAGAATTACGCGACGAGAGTTTTTAAGATTATACATTTTATTATTATACCGGGGCGATCCTTCGCCAGTAGCGTCGCCCGAGAGTTTCACTCGAGCAATTCACTCGGGCAGGTCGAGCTTATTTATTTTCGGGCTTACAACGTCAGCCTTATAAAAGCATTCTTATATCACAATGTAGACCCGATGACGTATGGCAGATATATAAAATTTAATCTCGCTCCTAAATCATTCCTCGGTGATATTATCGTTCGGAACGACGTATGTTGCGAGTATTGTAACGTTTTTCTTGGGAAATCTGCGACGAAAACGCGCCGGTATAAAATGCATTTTGGAAAACCCGTCTCTCTCTTTCTCCCGCTCGCTTTCTCTCTCTCTCTCTCTCTCTCTCTCTCTCTCTGGATCGAAGTAGAATGAGTTAAGCTATGACAATGTTGCCACGCGTACACCGTCATGTGTACGACGGGAGATGGAATTCTTCTGTAATCTACGAACCTCCCCCGCGCAATACAGATATTACAGCGATAACGTACTTCTTGATAAAACGTATTCCTACGTGGATTGCTGCGTTTTTGCTATTCTCACGTCAGAGAAACCGACGCAAGACTCATTTCATATCGCAATATTTTATCGTCGCGAGAAAGAGAGAATAAAGGGAGTGCTTTTCTTCTTTTCGTTCACCCAATATTTTTCTCATAGTCAGCGGAATACAATTAAATCACCGCGACGGGGAAACTTATTTTCCATCTCACTTGGGAAGGGAAGATTTGTACCTGTGTTTATTTTCATTTCCGGCAAATGAAAATGTCGCGTCGAGGTCAATACAGATTTTAATGAAGCAGGAATGGATTTTGAATGAGTTTCGCTGTTTATTTGTATAATAAGTAAATTTATTTAAATGTAAACGGCATGGAGAAACGACATATTTTTATTTATAGACGTTCGACCATTGTGATTATGGATGTTCTGTCGCCTGTGTGATTGACATAAAATTATTTTTTAAATAATTAATGGCACTGCCGACGCATTATATAGAGAATACCATCGGCATTTCCCGTAACTTATGACCTTTCTGTGATATTCATAGGGAAGAGCTTGACTCTAAAACGGATATATATACATATATACTATTATATATTCGCCTACGTAATTCTACACGAAGTGATTTCTATTAAAATATATTCTATAATCTTTTGACGCACAACGTATTAATTTATAATATCTCAATCCTATAAAATTGCGTGATATTTATCAACAGAAATATCTTTCAGCATATGTTTAATTATAAATTATGACACGATTATTTTGAAAAGAATATTCATGCGCGAATAAATTTTCTAAATTTTGCACATGACGAGAATAAATATAAATTAACCCGCGTACATTGTGCGTCTTAATTTCATTAATTTAAGCATACGCATTTGTTGGCGCATCTCTCCTGGCACACCATTTATTCTCACTTCCTTTGACTATCTGTTACTGCGTATCTCGTTTGATGTACGCAATTAATTAGGATTACTCCGCGATCCTTTAGCGCACTCCAGAATTGTGCATATCTCAACTTAATCAGCGTATTAATGTTATCCTCACGACAGCGGAACGTATGTCGCTAATTATTGTTTGTATTAAGTAATGAACTTTTACGTATCGCGTGATCCTCATGACTGCTACTCACGGCATTTAATTTTAGATCAAGATCCTTATCCGTGCACGTTGCAACGAACATATATCCGAGCAGCAGAAAATTATACCCACTTTAGAATATCCACTTTATTCAAGTATTATGTCGAGAAGTAACTTGAGACAAATTTATTGTAATTATGTCATAATTGATTTAATGACCTTTTGATACCGGCGTGTATATACACCGAATCTCTTGACTTATTCGCGGGAATGCATATTAATAAAGCACAAGAAGTATCTCAATATCAACTTTTATACAGATTATCCAATTATAACTTAAATAAATTGAGATATTGCTATCCGGAGGTATTGAAGTATGAATTTATTGTAATTACACGTTGATGATAATTATATTATGTTAATTGCGTACACATACACGCGCGATATTTCGGCAAACTGTCAGTATGCGATAATAATAATAAAGTTCTAAAAGGCGATATATTGCAATATCCATGTTTATATAATTATTTTATTATAACGTAAACAAATTAAATGCAGATTTCCGAGATAACAGTATATATCTAATGTTAAGATGTTATTCGCATTATTCGTTATTTCTTTACATTTCAGCGGTACAATTTACTCGTTATTTCTAATATCGAACAAGCACGGTTGATTTAGTAATTATTTGATGACGGGTATTTGCGCTATTCTATCTCGAAGATTCTCTCTCGTTGCATTAAAAGTCGTTCGCGGTAATCCCGCGCTGGAAGGTGGAACGGGTAACTGCCAAAATTATTCAGCTCCCATGATATTGTTCCCGGGGGAGGGAGAAACGTAATTTTCTCTCGCGGGAGATGGGAGAAAAGCAGGGGGATGAATAATGATTGCTGATTACGCCGCACACGAATTTCTCCCGGCGTACGTTATGCACAATTTTGTCGGGAGGAGTATATTTCCTTTAACTGGGGCGCGATATATACGCTCCCAGTACGTCGTTGCGGGGAAACGAGAAAGAAGTGCGCAGAACTGAATCTGGGCGCGATACATCGCTCTTGGCTCTTTTTACAAGTGATGATCGATTATGACAGATATACAACGGTTTTTCGAGGGGCGCTTTTCAGCGAAAACTGGAATTAATTGTAACAGATGAAGTGTGCTGCAGACTTGGGCACTTTTAAAGCCCTCCCTACCGATTTGCGTCGTTTTTATCGATAAGGGATCGAAAGAAGATACAATCTGTCAAGCTTATATATTTGCGTTGTTTCACATGGGATATATTAGGACATATGGGCTATGCATATGCGGAACATTGCAGATATTTGTCTGTTGTCGCACCGGCAGATATTGTTAATTATCCGTCTACACGCAGGAGGATGTGGGCTTAAGACCCGTCTGATGCAAAATCCTCTGTAATCTCGCTTATTATGCATGCACGTTTACCCACCCGTATAACCGCGAAGTATCCGCCGGTAATAATAGTGTAAAATAAGTAATCGCGCGCGATACACTTTATGTCTCCCTTTATCCGGAATATATTAAACGACTGTATTATATATTAACGCACACGTGCGTGCTATCAGGCTACGTTATGGGGATGGACAAGAGAAAAAAATGGGGCGTGTGAGGTAACGAGCGTGCAGATCGTTAGATATGCGTAGGAATCGGAAAACACGGAGCTTAATCTACGGAACAAATGGCGAGCGAGCGGAGGGAAGTGGTCCGGAGATATGCTTCGAATATATACGCTCTCGCGAGAACGAAGAAGGGAGACCAAAATTCGATGCGCGCGATAAGTCGGGCGCGTGACACATGGTTATACCCGCGTTGCGGCATCCAATTTGACTAAAGCTGGGATATTCGCCTGCGTAAGCGTAATAAACAAGAGGCTGGTCGTACGTACGATCGCACGAATGATATCAAGTGGAATTGGTAGCGCGGAGAGTAAGGAATATCCGCGGCCTCTTCGAACGAACTTCGGAGTTACGTTTTCAACGTAATCTTTCGTCACTTCGCCGATCGGATGTTTGTTTTGCATACTATCGCGGCGACTCGGAATCCGTTTACGATATCGAGCTTGCGAACGCGCGCGCGAGAAGCCCCGCAATGTCTCTCAACAAATAGAGATATATTTCAGCGTATTGGCTTGCCTTTATCTCAGAGGTACCGAAAAGACACAGTTTATTTGAGCGCCATAAGCCAATCCTATCGGCGCAATCCTATTCTCGCGAAGCGGCGTATATTCATCGTGAAAAGTACGCGGATTTATTAAATTAGAGCTTTTCGCATGAAATCGCGCGCTTCGCGGAGCGCGCTCTAACCTCTCTCTCTTTTTTTTTCTTTCTTCAATCCGCGATCCGACGATTATTTTTTTACGCGTCTCTGACGAAATGTATGCACGTGTCTGTGTCCTGTGTACATATTTAATGTATGTATACGTGTGTATATGAGCGTGAAAAAACAGAATGAGAATCTCTCTCACGTTTATGTAGCGTTGTATCACTGCCTGCATGCGACTTACCGCAGAGCGAAGTAGATCGCTGACTTTTCTAGCAAATAATTCGTAGCAAGGCCGTTAAAATCCGACCCTCCTAACACACGAGCGAGACAAACGAGACATCGTTGATGAACTGTGCCTTTTCTTTCGATTACAGCCATGGCGAGGACCTCATCGTTACACCCTTCGCACAGATTCTTGCTTCTCTGCGCTCGGTCAGGAATAATTTCTTGTCGCTCACGAATGTACCGACGAACAAGTAAGTGGATTAACATATTTGCTTGACATTATTACATTACGAGGTTGGCTTAAGTTCTGATTCACTTACCTCTCTTTTTATTTTCGCAGATCACGAAGGAGTAGCGGCCAACAGGGCAGTAGTACGCCTCAGCCACGGATTTTGGCGCCAGGAGGTAAATGAATAATACAATAGACGTTGCAATTCGCTTCGCGTCTTCCATTATTCCCAGATGAATCTCTTAATTGCATATCCGCACAGAACGTTAGCACTGCATTCAAATCTTTAGCACTTTAATCTTCGTTTAATTTGGTTTAATACACTGAAATGCAAAATAATTAATTACTTTTTTTATGTATCATTAATTTCGTTAGTCCTTTTTTAATGGGATTTAATGATCATCATTGTATTAACAATTGAATAATGATTCTGACAATTTTTATTACTGTTATTAACGGCTTCTTATATATTTACCTTTATTTATTAAATGATGTTGATTACACTATTTTATATAACGTCTCTCAATTGTTTATCAGTAGAACCGAAACTTTGACCCTTTAATTTTTCCTAGAAGGAATATAGAACATTTTATTTTGTCTCTTGATTAATATTGTAACAACTTCGTCGTAATTTCTCGTTTTCTCTTAATTTTAGAAGCTTATATTAACCTTTTTTTCTAGTTAGAATTTTATATTTCCTATTTCTGGGTCACATTAATTATTACGTCTGTTCGTTCCATGTGTGGTTTATTAAAAGAAATTGTAAGGCTCTTAACCAATTCCATCGGCCTCCCCTTAAAAAATACATTCATTATTATGACTGCCGAATGTGTGTTCCCAGTTATCTCCTTCTCATATTTCCTTTTTACTTCTAGAATATTGTTTATTTTTGGAAGTGATATTTATTCTTCTCTGCATTCTCTGAAGCGTTTAAAATATCTCATGTATCTCATGCATTTTTGAGGAATTGCACGAAACTTTCAAATATACGAAAATAGATCAAAGATTCCGGAGCGTTTTTTAAATCTCAATTGAATTCGAATCGAAGCCTTTTATATAGATAGAATTTTTTAACGCTGACTTATCGCTCGTTAGGAAGAGAAAGACAGAAGGTGAATGCGAACACTTTGATTAATTTTATTTCTTTGGATTTTTCAGAGGAGCCCTTCATGAAGCTGGCTGTAGAAACGATAGAGGAACTAGACTGGTGCTTAGACCAGTTGGAGACCATTCAGACTCATCGATCCGTATCGGACATGGCATCCCTGAAGGTACGACCTTATCCGTTTATATTTCTCTTCACTCTTTCGCAACGCGTTCTCTCAACGCTCGATTTCTCGTATATCTTACAAATCTCAAAGAGGTTCTGTCTCGCGTTATAGTCGCCCATATACAAGATGTCTCGCGAGAAATCCGTCAGGCTTTAGGAATGCGTTATTCAAATGATTTTAAGCAGAAGTCATGCGAATGTGATCCCATTGGAAAGGTCGCAGTATTCTTTGAATAAATTCTCTGTATTCTTAAACAAATTTTCTTCTGAAAGACAGTTACCAGGAAACTTATATATTTGATACGAAGCCAGAAATTGGAAGAGCTTTACTTTTTCCTGCTTGAAATTATTTGAATGACAATGCTAATTAGAATGAGATTTTGTTCTGTTTGCGCACAGTCGTGCAAAATGTTGCCAAGTACGAAGCCAAACGTTTACTTATTGTTGGATTATAAACAGATTATCTCGTGTATTCCTCGGGAGAATTTGAATTCGAAATTCAAATATTAGCTAATTGTAAGTACAAATTCGCGATTCAGCGATAACAAAGAATTTAATGCTTTCGCATTAAACGCGGCCGTATTTATTTGCTGGCAAATAATAGGCACTTATCACACGCGGACAGAAACAATCGTCTCTTCACCCGTCTGACTGCGCTCGACATCCTAGCCATACAATTTCCGCGCTGATCATTAATCGTTTGCGTTCCGGTCGCGAGAATTTCCAATTTCCACGACCGCGTTGGTGCAGCCGGCGCGAAAACGGAATCATTTGAGTCGCGAGCGCGACCAATTTATTTCCCCCTTGAGCTACAAGTGACAGCAAGGAGAAATCGCGCGATTTCATATTACCTAAATTGCGTATAATTGTACAACACGGTATGCGAGAGAGAAATTGGAAATCTAACCGTGAAAATTAGCAAAGAGAGGAAAGGGGGGGAGCTCTTCCATTGTCCTTTATTTCAAGCCCGCGTTTTATTGAGACGGCTTTCAAGGCCACGAAAAATTTCCCGATAAAATGAAATTTCGCAGGGACTTGGCGCGAAACTTTTCTCATTTATCTCACGCCGACTGGGGGAGTCGTCCTCGCGTGAATATGAATATTCTTTTATGCGCTTGGAATATTTATCGCGAGGTTTGACGTATTTCAGGATGGATTCTTATTCCTTTACGTCGCGCGCAAGGATTCAGCGATGAAAGCGTGAAGAATGTTGCTCTTAGCTATTCCGTGCGAACACTCTTTCGGAGGAGGATCTTTTTGAAACTTCTTGCTGAACTTTAGCTTTTAGCCAAGATCCAACGCGTAATTAAACTTCTTTGATGCTATACATATATAGATAAAAATGTGGGTTATTAAAATTTTAAGTAAATATGACGTCGCAATTTTCCGTAATGCAAATCTCGGTTTAGCAAAAGTGTCGTTTGCCTCTTGCACTTTTGATCGCGCGATTTTGCTCTGTTTCATCAGCATTAAATCGATAATTTTTTTTTAACGTTGTTTTTACCCTTTGATTGACCCAAACGCCACGTGTATCCCCTCCCCCGTATTCTTTGTGTAGGTGTTCAATTAACCTGAATTCCTTTCAGAATATTTATCAGAAAATTAAAATGAAAATAAAAAAAAATTTGAAAGGTCAAAACGTAAAGAGCGTAAACACTTTAACCTGTTTGTTGTAAAATATAAATTTCTAAGACGGTTTACCCGCAAAAAAAGTTTCCTTACTGTTTGTATCCTTACAAACACGAAGGTAATATCGATTTGGCAATGTGTGTAATTGAAAGAGCTGACATAAGTAAAAATCTCCTTTTTCCGCAAAGTCATCATTATTTTCAACGATGGGAAAGTTATTAAAGATTTTCCTTTGAACTTTCTCGCGGTTCTTCAATCGCCGTCGTGAAATTAGCGAATTTTCTGTGTTCGCTCCTTGTAGTTTTCCGCTACTTCCGCAATAAAATGTCAATATTCGTAGCGAGTTTCGCAGGCTCTTTAAACTCATTAGAAACTACTTGAGTTACCCACGTGCATAAACGTTAGAATCAAAAATCAAACTAAAAATATTTATCGTAAATAAATATTTCTAATATTTATGATGAACGTATCATCTTTAACGAAGTAATATATTATGAAATAATTGCGTAATTTTTTTATGTATTTGCGGAAAATAATTGTCCTTTCTGTTTCATTGTTTCTATCATTTTTGTGGGTCAATTTTCAAGCATTTTTTTTTCACTGTTACTTTTTCAGGCAATTTATTAAAGTCGCTCGTATGAAGGCGTATTCTTTAGCAAATTTTTTAAATATAATTATAAACTCGCTTTTTATATACGTGGGGAAATGTGAAATATAACAAAGCGCATCTTCTCCTTTCGGTGTTTCGCTCATTATCGCGGTCTTTCTTCTCCTGCACCGCGACCCAAATATCTCATGTTTATTCTCATCTTATGAATTATTCATTTGCATGAACGCAAGCGGTACGGCGACCGGGGGAAGTGCATGCCATTTTCAGTTGTCATATGATCCCGACTATTACGTCCATACGTCCAAAACTAACGTGCACAAATGCTTGACGTTACGTCAACTCGAAACTTTCTTCTCGTTAACAAAAGAAACGTCATCCATTTGTTCCGGACATATATGAGTCACAAAAGAATCCCGATGTTCCTTGTTTGTCGAAGTGACGTTCACGTAAATGTGCTCTGAAAGCAAGATGACATGTATATCAGTTCCACGGAAAGGAGAGTTCCCGACGCTGATAAATTAAGGCAATCCTTACCGAAGTGAGACGGGGAGAAAGCCTGCAGTTTTTTACAATTTCTTATTCCGGATTGAAATAAGGTACTCTTTCGAAAAGATAAATGTTAAATTTAAGTGCTAAAGAAGACAAGACATCTTTCGCGTCAATCGCCAATTATGTGTCATTATTTTAACGAGGGAAAACAACTTTTAATATACATCAAGCTAAAACGCTTTTGATAGAAACTTTGACATACTAATTAACAAGTAATAATAGAATGGAACGATTTTTAAAAATTGTTTTTTTATCGAGCTTTTTTTCTTTGTTTTCCGATATGCGACATTTGAATTGCTTTCATGACTGGAAATTGTGTCAATTCATCATGCTGTCGCTTTCAACTCTTGCTGAAAAAATTGAGCTACGGCGTTGCTTCATTTATTGAACTCTATATCTGTAACTTCATAACTTTATTATTTTATCCGTGTTTTCACGTTGAAAGTTTGTGTTATATTTATTTAGTAATTCGCAAGAAAGACTATCGGAAAACTAGGTATTTTGAATTATTAGTTTTAGCAAAATGTCATGCACGTGAGATTGTAAGGTGGAAACTTCAATTCTAGGAAATAATAGAGTCCTTGACTCGCTTAACTTATTTATAGCAATATTTTCATTAGCCTCATCAATTTTAACTTCAAACGACAATATTCCAAACGTGATAGTGCGTTTGTACTATGTCACCCGTAACTAATTTTAACTACATACTAACTAACCATTTACTTACAATTATACTATATTTTTGAAAAATAATATTAATACGGAGTTTCTGTAACATATTTTCAGTTTTCCTTTAACATTCGATTTTAATGAGACTCGTGTGCAGTTCACCTTTACAAAGTATATTACATCGCTTAGTCACGTTTCCGCGCGCTGTCACATATATATGATAAAAATATATTGCAGTTGAAAATGCCGTTATACATTTGAAGAAAAATAAGTTTTGACAGAACTTTGGAATTGTTATCTAAATTGAATTTTTTGATCGGAGAAAATTAATAGGAATTTTCCAATAAAAAATTATTGAACGCTACTACGCTATGTGAAGGAACAATTCAATCTTTTGTGGAAAAAATACATATTATTCTTGTACTCCTGGAGCCATTTACATATTTGAATTAGTTTTACTTTTATTAGATTTTTTGCTATTCTAAAAAAAAATGATTACGTTTTCAACATGTAAGTCATTCTATTTCAAACAAATAATGTAATTATAATTAAGAATTTTTCTACTTTGATCGAGAAATAACTCGAATTTTCTCTCAAATCGACACATTCATTTTTACTTCTTATGTACGTCTCCTTTCATATCTTTCATTCGTTTCATTAAATCCGCGAGGTCACGTTTCTCGTCTTACAAATGCACTACCTTGACCTGACTACGTGACGTACGAGGAATCGGCAGCTCGTATTTTTTTTTCTCTCGATTAAAGGCAGGGACCTGCGAATCGCTAACAGCGGACGGGGCTATTACCCCGGGCGGAATTTTTTGTGTTTATCAGAACTTCATTCAAAATCGTCTGCCCCATCCACGAAAGCGGACGCGTTGGATCGAAGCGCCGGCGTTTCATCCGGGATTTATATCGGTAAGCGTGGCGCACGTGACCGAGTCATCGAGGCTGCGCTTTGATTACACACAGAGGCCGATTCCTCCGTGCGAATCGACGCGGGAGTGGCGTCGCCCGCGCCGCGCAAAGCGCTCGTGTATAAATCCATCGATTCCGTGAGGCTGGCGCTGGATAGGATCACCAGCCGTAATTCATTCCATTGTGCGTAATCGACGGCGAAAGCCTCGTCGCGGATATTGTAACCGCGTATTAAAAATCCAAGGACATCGCTTATTGTTGTTAATATCACGGCGTAATGATGAAAATTATACTTGAGAATTACTATTTTGTTGTACTTAATATTTCACGCGAATTCGACGCGACGACGAAAAGCAGACAGTTTCAATCTTTCCCGCGTCCTTTGCTAAAACTGCTCGTCTCAGTCGTCTTACCAGTCTGTTCACTTTCTGTATACTTATGATAATAAAATGCCCGTCAGCTCGTGTACGCAGTTTTGTTAGACGGGATTTCCCAATCGATGCCGCTTGCGAGAATCGCCAAAATTCGCTCTGCTTTGAAGCTCTTAAATAAATCGATCGGATCGATTTACTTAAGAGTTTCAAAGCAGCACTTATGCACCACGCTGAAATACATTCTCTTCGGCAGATTTACGCCAGCTTATTTATGCGTCTGGCGCGGAATACGTTTTACGGTTTGTTTTCACACTCTTGGCGCACACACACATATATATATACACATACGCACACATGCAGCACCGAAATCCCGCGCCGAGGAATTGCCCGCCGACCAATCAGAACATAGCGATTTCGCGGATTCCGCGTATATCTGCATTTTCATGTATGTACTATTTCGCTCCCGTCTGTAGCTCGGCGACTCTCTGAAATTTCCGTGATTTACATTTACCGCGACGCGTATGATCGTATACGTAACGACGTACCCTTTTTGAATGCCGCTCGTAAAGTTTACTCCAGTTTGATGGTAATCGCGCAGAAAGGTCAACATAAAAGTGAGTTTTACCCCCATGCCGTAAGCTTAACGTGCATATCCTAATATTGCGAAACTGCCGTTTTCTTTGGGAACGAGGGAGAGGGGAGGATGGGAGGGCGGAAGGGAAGAAAAGATTTATAGCGATATTGTATGCAAATGTACATTTCTCATGCTCCGATCGAACTCATCGGACAAAGGTTTTTCACGAGAATAGAAAAAAAAAACAGTTGATTCACCAAGTGCTGAATTCCCTTGGGAAGAATGCCCTTGCGAGCGTCGTTGCTCCTCAAAGAAAATCGATACTGTGAATTAATTGACCTACATCGGCAGCGAGAACTCGTGACCTCATCGTTAGGCTCGATACGAATCAGCCGATCGGACATGTTATATGCGTTACAATATTTACAGCATGCGTACAACAAATACACGCTAATAATGGAATTAACGATTGAACACGGTTCAATGGACATGTATTTTCAAAGCGTTGAATTTATTTGATATAATTTATTATAAATGTATACAAGAGTCTCTCTCCTTTTACTTTTTGCTGTAACAAAGGACAAAAAATCTCGTGATATTTATTTCTAATAATAAATTTTTATTTACTTACATCATATATCTTACCCTTTTTTATTAAATGATTTATATTTTTAAGAGAACATGTAACCTATCCTCTTATAAATTGTTATATATCTAAATTCAAAAAAATCTACTTTTATTATTGTATTTTATAACTCTGCGATGCTGCGGCGGAATTATCTTTAATACATTACCGCGGTACTCCGTTATTAAAATGCCGCTATGCCATGACCGCCGCGAATGTCCTGCTATATGAACGGTAAAGCAAACCAGGAAATTTTCCATCGTCCATCGGCCGTCTCTGTAACCCCAGCATTAATCTACCTTTCTCATTTTCGAAATGCTCGGGCCAAACATTTACTCGCGTTTTTCGCACTCGATCTCGCCCGTGAAACTTTTCACAACGATTCGAACTAATTATCGCCGTCCACGGTCCGTTGCGTAAAAAGCCTGCCTTGCTCGTTTTATTTTCGTCGTTTATCGCCCGAACTGGCGGCCGGCGAAGAGGTTTCGCTCGCTGGAAAGAACTAGTATTGACTTGTTCGAGATCTCAGCGGAGCTGTGTGCATAATCAGATCATTAGCACAATGCCGTATTATATAATAATAATAATAATAATAATATGAACTTTATTGTAAGCAAATAAAAGATAGGCTTATGTTAACTAATAGTCAGATGGAGTTTAAAATACAAACATTTGCAGGTAAAAGGCGACGAGGTTACAGCTTAAATATTGGTTTTATTCCTAACCTGAGTTTTATATTTATAAAATAAATAAATTGAAAAAATTAATATATAATATATAATATTAATATATAATATATAGAAAGGTCTTGCAGGTCTTCGTCAAATATAATGCATATTAATATGTGCACAACGAGTTCTACAGTGAAAAACAGAGATAATAAGTGAGTAAAGCAGAGGACTTTTGATTCGAGAAATGTAGAGCAATATAACGAGTTACTTCTGTACGAAAAGAAAAGCGAGATGGCACTGAGCGAAGGAAATCTGAGAGGGAGTTATAGAATTTAATTGCTTAATATTCGTCGCGAAAATCACTTGTCCAAAATTCGAAGCTTCGAAAATAGTATTGTCGTGACGATGAAGATATGTATATCCCGCGAGTTTAATGGCGGGATTGTGAATGGGAAAATACAACGATGAATCATTGGCAATCACGTGTTACGCGTTTTGCTCCGATTGTTAACGGAGCGCGGACGGATGGATTTGCGATCTTTTTGCAGGCGCTGGATGACAGGTCCAAAGAAATCGCGACATTAACAGCGTCGATCGTTCCGTGAAGGAGGATCCAATATAGACAAGACGCTATCATACCCGGCCGTTTAACCTTTTCCCCACAGGTTCAAGGGACCTCCGTGCGCGGCTGTACCGCTGTATATCATGTACCGCCGTCATCATGTATCATGCGTGCCGCGCGTGATTGCCTGGCGTAAATAAATTGCCGATCTCCCACACGAAAATATTTTCGCGGTAATATCGCGCGAATTCATTGGGATTTTAATGATCCGCAATATATCGCTCGCGTGACGATACTCGCGATTGATAAGATACTCCAATTGGGCTCATCAATTTTTCTCAACCTTGCCTCGCGTCCATGATATTCTTGGGATGCACTTGTTGACAGTCCAGTCGAAGATATTCTTTTAGCCTGATTGAGCCTGCGAGGCTGATTGTGAAAACTGACTCGTGAAAAAGATTGCTATTTTCTAATCTGATATCAATTTTGTAAATTTTAATGGATGTAAAATCCGAACGAGACTTTTTAAAGGGATGCACGCGTTAGAAATATATTTTTTCGCAAACGAGGTTGAGACATTAGTTTCAGTCTGACTGTTCTTGCTTATAAGCTGACGTCATACCAGCAGTACACGTAACTTTCGTTTTCTTAGTTATCTGTTTTCATATTATTGCACTTACCGCTCGCACATTTCCCTGGAGACAGTCATGTATTGTCTGTGCTTATATATGTACGAGGATGCACGTTATAATTGTTAACTTGCCAAATGTCACTTCAGGATAGATCGTGGCGATAATTACAAACTACGAAACGATGAATAAATTGTGATGCGTAAACCGGAGTAAACCGCAAGAAATCGTATTATTTCGCTTGAATGGATGTATATTTATATACAAATAAAAATGCAAATGCATCTCGTATACATTCACATGCTATTCTCGATTATTAAGAAACAAAAGTTTATATACACAATGTAAAATAACGATTCA
The DNA here is from genome assembly GCF_000956235.1 of Wasmannia auropunctata. Lineage (NCBI taxonomy): Eukaryota > Metazoa > Arthropoda > Insecta > Hymenoptera > Formicidae > Wasmannia > Wasmannia auropunctata. Next base: position 2,707,893 of record NW_012026802.1, read on the forward strand.
ATGATGCAATAAACGTAGCCAACTGGGCCATCTTTAAATAACTTATAATTATGATCCGTAATTCACGAATGTTGAATAAAAATGTTAATCAGATGAAATGCGCATCCTGTCGTAGAAAAAACTAGTAATTTTGAGTAACAATATGTGGTATTTGAATGATCATGATTAAGTAAACTCGATTCTCGTGGAGTGATGTGTGATGCCTCTATTGAGTAATACATTTACCTGGTCTAACTATCCTCATCATGTAACCCTCTTTTGCGCCAAATTCTATGAATCCTTCGGTAAGGCACTAGGCAGGGAACTTTTGCTTGTCTAATCGCAGAAGCTTATTCCTTGTGTCTGACCATAAAGTTTTATCTACTCTCTGTACGTAATCAAATAACTGTTTGACCAAGAAGTTGCGCCACTACTACCGAACTCTCGTGTAATTATTGGTTCCAAATAATTTGTCGCTGTTATATTCATAATATATACGATTTCTTACAATTTATACAATGAACGTATAATCTCTTTGAACTATACATTCGCCACACACACACATTCCCGCATTATTCCAAATAACAATATTCCAAAAAATATATTTTGCATATTATTCATATATTTATATTTATGTGTACACATATATTAGATTTTTTTATACAGTTTTTAAATAGTTTGCATTATTATGATTAATTTTTATGTTTATAAAGATACTTAAAATAAATATAAGTGCATAATAATAGGTAACATATTCATTCATCGATTAAATGAATTTTGTTATTAGCACTTATGTACGCATCGTAGTTCAAGAATTTGCATGCCATTTTTGTTATATAATTTACCAAGTATAAATAATTTTAAGACTTGGACTTAATACCCTGGATGTACACCTGCGCTAACATCGTTTAAACCACGGCCTGAACCACCGCCTAAACCGCCTAAACTACCGCCTTCTATATTGTTCACATTTTTTATTCCTTCTCCTATGATCTTTTCCGTAGTTTGCGTTATACTTGTGTCTATCGCCATACTCGTTTGTGGGTCTGAAAAAGTGTTGAATCCGCATCAATCGTATATCATCGCGATTTAAAGTCATTTAAAATCAAATTATTAATGATAATCTCGTATGTAGTACGTGGAATTCCCGAACGAGACAGATTTGCAAAGTACATACTAAAGTTTCGTACATACTAAAACATTTTTTTTACTAAAAATTTTTTTTATTGAAATGAATAAGAATAATTGACGCAAGTTATTATATTATGCAATACTTGACGGGAATGTAAATTTCTAATTTTCTAATTTCAAATAAATTTTTCCGTGCAACTTAAACTGAGCAAGATGCACAAAACAAGACAATTTATATTACAATTTTTATTCGAAATTAAGTATGTGATAAGATAGATACATCTCACAATAACGTCTCAGTAAATATATTATTATTTTAGTTATTACAATTGCCTTGTTCGGATCAATTTGTACGGTATAACAGATTTGCGGGAGAAAATTCTCGATGAGTGTTACACATAATAATTATTTGTAATATTTCGTCCTGAACTTACCATGAGCCTGGACATAGACCACGGCGAATGCCAAGATCAACAGAGGTAAAATCTTACAACCCATGTTTCTGACGAGTGTTACTGACAGCGTAAAGACGTATTGCGCTTTGAGACTCTTATCGTTTTCGCGACGTTTTTATAAGGGAACGCCAATAATTAAAATGATCAAAATAATTACTAGCCTGTGTCGCTTGGTTGGTATATGTGACGTTTCTTTGTTCTCGCACATTTACACACTATATACAAAAGTATGTGTGTTTCGAAATACAATTTCGTAATAATTTCCTACAAATTTCAAATTCTGTAAAGCGGTTTTACGAAACTTTGCGACAAAAATTGAAAATTAATTGTTCAGATTATGATGCTAAATTAATTAATTGTTCAGATAACGATGGATCAAAATAGACTTAAGATTTTTTTATTGTTTTTTCAGATCTATATTTTTATGTCAAGGCATGCGTTTGATTTATTTTTCCTTTTAATTAGACCTTTTAATTTTGCTCCTCAAATCTTTATGTATAACCGTTCATAATCGTGATTATTAATGATTTCATAAAAATATAAGAAATATTTTTATATTTCTAATTGATTGCTTCTGAAACATTGCTTTGTATGCGTATTTTTTTTTTAGTAATTTTATTACAGAAGTGAGCGTGTTATGAATATAAATAAATTTTATTAAAATTTTATTTGAAAGTCAAGGAATGTCAAAAATAATTGTCACATGCACAACCTTGAAGTAATTTCGTTTCTGACTCATTCTTATCATGCGTGTATTATGTTACATTGTGTAACTTTTTATCTTTGTTAATGACAGGTGAAAGAAAAGCGTAGAACGTTATATTGCGAAAGAACAATTATTTGCATACTATGTCATTTTGCACGTGCCACATTATATCATTTTATCATTTTTTGATAAAATTGTAGAAACGATTACGAAAATTGTACAAAGATAAAGAAAATTTGTTCCAGAAGTTTCAGTTCTATTTCGTTTTTGAATATTTCTTTTTAAACATTATTTTTTGGTTTTTGTATAAAACATGATCTATCTGTTTCATTGAACTTTAATAATGACAGCTTCGTGTTCTTCTACTTCTGTAAGAAGACTTCTGACAATTACAGTAGAACAAATTTTTTTGACCATTAGATATCATGGACAATTACACTTTTTATACTTTTAACTTTTTACATAAACTTTAATTTTTATATGAACAAACTAACAACTAATCTTGATCTTTACGAACGGACTTATCACTCAGTTGGACTTTCAGTGTTACTTTGACAAGGAATAATGTATCTCTTATATGCTTTATATCTTTGGTTTTAACTTCTTGACTTGTTTTTTTTTGTTATTTTTTTATTTTATGTCTACAAGACTGATCGTCAATTAATCTATAATAAATATGTCGAATGCGGCTGATGAAGACTAATTGTAAGTGAAACATGTGCCGCGAATATTAACTCTTTTTATTATGCTCTCATATGTATACTTTATAGATAATTAATATACGCTAACATCCTCGTTTTTTAATGCTTGTTAGTTTGGTCTTTTTTTTTTGATGGTCTATCCAAAACATTTAATTAGAAATTTTAAAGATTGTGAAGAGGATCATACTTGACTTTAATAGCGATTTTGGCCTGATCTAAACCAATCTGCACCAATGTGCCACTAGCGCACAGTGTAGAGCTGGTGCAAATGGGTACTGTGTAATTACCCCAATTGGTCCCGACCACCTAATTTGTGAGAGCCATTTTGTGTATACCCAATATGCACCTGTGCGGCATACTGAGTCCAAACGAACACGCGGCACTGGCGAGGGATTGCATCAATCGACCAGCCGAACACACAACACCCGAAATATGCAATCGATGCATTTCAGACGAAATTGCTATAAGAATCCTAGAGCAATCCACTCACAAAACTTTCCATTTACACATAAAATATATTTTGAAACTTGACTACATAGATATAATCTTGATCGAGAATTTTAGTTCATTAGCTCCTTAACTCAACTTTTCGAAAATTTGCTTCGAAAAACGATAGGAGCCAAACGATAGGAATAAATTTATAATTTTCAACAATTCTTCTACGCACGATGTTTTAAATTCGGAAATTTGAATCGACCGAATGAATTTATTTTTCTCATTGACGTTACTACCTTCCGTTCGTTTAAAGCTTGAAAGAATAAGTTCGTTTTTATAAATATTTTTTTAATAAAAATTATTGTGAAATAGAAAACGTTAAATAAAAAATTGCAGAAAGAGACATATATTGTAATTAGGTACATATAATTGGGGTACAAAATAATTTTTTATAAATTTTCCGCGTTTACGCGTTTGTTTTATTTTCAAAATCTTGTTCTCACGAATTTGTTCTGGTAAAAGACTTGTTTTACATATGTCATTTTCGATTATTTCGAGTTTGTAGAGAGTTCACGTTTTTGATAATTCCTGGAAACAAGTTAAACATATAGTGAATCAAATATATCTTGGTTGATGAACGCAAAAGGGGAGATTGAGAAACCTTTCGGGGTATTTGTCCGGAAATCCATAATATTGGCTTCTCGCCAGGAAACGTGGCGCCTGGCGCCGTAGCGCTCTGTATACGAACTTATTCCTTTAACGTGAAATTTGTTTATTTTTAACATGAAATTCTCGATAGCAGCACCTTCGACGCTCCGTTAAAATATAGTTCACTATATTATAAATTGAATCAGGGGTAAACCGAGGGGTCAACCACTACTATAAAAAATGTACAGTGATTGCTAATTATGGCGATACAACACACTTTATTGCTAGCATTGTTATTGTATTGCTATTGTTAGTAATATTGCCATCTATTATCTTATGTACTGCCATCTATTACCTCATGTATTGCTACCTATTGTGCACAATATTGCCAAGTATTGCTAATGTATTGCTATGCATGACTATGTATTGATAGCATATAGTATTATACTGCCAAAACACTAGCAATATATTTCTAAAGAAATGTACACTGATTGCCATAGGGGTTGACCCTTCGGGATAGATCAAAGGTTTATTCGCGACGGGCTTTTTATTACTGTTAATTATTTACACTTTAATAATTGGCGATATCTCTTCAATAACAATTGTTTCTATTAAAGAAAAATATTTGTGGAACAGATCCCGTCTGAGTGGATCCGTAACTGAAAAATAGTTTTATATAACGTTCTCCATATATTTGTACTGCAGATGGAAGCAATTTGGGTAAAAATCGCTTTGAGCGTGAAAACCACCGTAAACGTGGGATGCAATTGACTCTGATTGCATTTGATTTCTGTACTGAGGAATACAGTACTGAGGTGATAAAAAAAAACGCAAAATAGGTGCATACTGAACATATTTATGCTCCGGCTCTTACGCAAATGTCGGGATGCAACTACTTTTATTATTATGATCCAATTGAGCTCATCAATTTATCTCAACCTTGTCTCGCGTCCGTAATGTTTCTGGGATGCACTTGTTGACAGTCCAATCGAAGATCTTTTAGCCTGATCGAACCTGCGAGGCTTAGTCGTATTCAACTCGTGAAAAAAGTTGCTATTTTGTAATCTTATATCAATTTCGTAAATTTTAATGCATGTAAAATCCCAACGAGACTTTTTAAAGAGATGCACGCGTTATGGGGATACATTTTCTCGCAAACGCAGGATTAAGACATTAGTTTCTGGCTGCTCTTGCTCAGCTGACGTCACTAGCAGTAGTGCACGGAACTCTTGATTCCGCATTCATCTGTTTTCATATTATTGCATTTACTGTTCGCACATTTCTCAGGGGGCAATGATTTATTGTCTGTGCTTATATATGTACGAGGATGCGTGTTATAATTGTCAACTTGCCAAATGCCACTTTAGGATAGATTGTGGCGATAATTACAAACTACGAGATGATGAATAAATTGTGATGCGTTAGCCGGGATGAATTGCAAGAAATCGCATTATTTTGCTTGAATGGATATACATTTATTCAAATAAAAATGCAAGTGCGTCTCGTATACATTCATATGCTATTCTCGATTTTTAAGAAACAAATGTTTATACACAATGTATAATAACATTAATAACGATTGAATGATGCAACAAACGTAGCCATGGATTACTTTTAAATAATACTTATAATAATACTCATAATTATGATCCGTAATAATGCACAATTGTTAGATAAAAATGCAAGCGTAATTAGATGAAATGCGCATTCTGTCGTAGAAGAAAACTAGTAATTTTGAGTGATAATATATGATATTTGAATGATCATCTTAGGTAAACTCAATTTTCATGGAATTATGTGTGATGCCTCTATTGAGTAACATACTTACCTGACCTAACTATCCTTGTGTAACCCTCTTTTGGCCAAATTCTATGAATCCTTCGATAAGACAGGGAGCTTTTGCTTGTCTGACCACAAAGGCTTATCTCTTGTGTCTGGCCGCAGAGGTTTATCTACTGCCTGTACGCAGTCAGATGAATGTCTGACTAAAAAGTTGCGCCACTACTGCCGAATTCTCGTGTAATTATTGGTTCCAAATAATTTGTCGCTGTTATATTTATAATATATACGATTTCTAAAATTTTTACAATGAACGTATAATCTCTTTGAACAATACATTCGCCACACACACATCCGCATTATTCCAAATAATAATATTCCAAGAAATATATTTTGCATATTATTCATATATTTATATTTATGTGTACACATATATTAGATATTTTTTATACAGTTTTTAAATAGTTTGCATTATTATGATTAATTTTTATGTTTATACAGATACTTAAAATAAATATAAGTGCATAATAATAGATAACGTATTCATTCATCGATTAAATGAATTTTGTTGTTATTAGTACTTATGTACGCATCGTAGTTCATGAATTCTTGCCATTTTTGTTATATAATTCGCCAAGTATAAATTATCTTAAGACTTGGACTTAATATCCAGGTATCTTTATACCAGGTATACCGATACCGCTTCCTATACCACCTGAACCACCACCTCCTGAACCACCACTGCTTGAACCACTACCGCCTGAACCACTACCGCCTGAACTACCACCGCCTACTGCACCACCTATACCGCTTAACAGAGGTTCTAGAATATGTACTAGTTTCTCAAATTCTTCAATAATTTTATCACTGCCTCCATTACAGATTTTAGTTTTACCGGACATTATAGCTATCATTATTTTTAATAAGATTATTAGTACTTCCAATGAGATTTTGAACATATGGTATACCAGTGTCTTTACCCCACCTACTATATACTCATAGAATTGTTTCTTAACACTTTGTATGGCTTCGATGATTTTGAGAGGAAGTTTTCCTATTAATAATTTGAATGCGTCTTTAAAAGAGTTGAATATTTTTGGTATTATTCCAAAATCTTTGTGTATACATTTCACGATTCCTTCCATGATCTTTGTCGCCATATTTATGCCAATCTGTATAGTTCTTTGTTGATCTGAAAAGATGTTAAATCCACATCAATCGTATATCATCGCGATTTGAAGTTATTTAAAATTATATCATTGATGATAATCTTGTATAGTACGTGGAATTCCTGAACGAGACAGATTTGCAAAGTTTCTTACATACTAAAAAATATATTTTATTAAAAAAATTATTTTTTACTAAAAATTTTTCTTTTATGAGATGAATAAGAATAATTGACGTAAGTTATTATGTTATGTAATATTTGACGCGAATGTAAGCTTGTATTTTCTAATTTCAAATAAATTTTTCCGTGCAACTTAAACTGAACACAAAAGAAGATACAAAATAAGACAACTTATATTATGGTTTTTATTCGCAATTAAATATATGGTAAGATATCTCTCGCAATAACGTCTTAGTAACTATTATTTTAGTTATTATAATTGCCTTGTTTGAATAAATTTGTACGGTATAACAGATTTGCGAGAGTAAATTCTCGATGAGTGTTACACATAATGATTATTTGTAATACTTTGTCTTGAACTTACCATGGGCCTTGACAAAGACCACGGCGAATGCCAAGATTAACAGAGGTAAAATCTTACACCCCATATTTCTCGTCAGAAATTATAATGTTACTGACAGCGTAAGCACGTATTGTACAATGAAACCCATGTCGTTTTCGCGGCGCTTTTATAAGGAAGCGCCGATAATTAAAATAATTAAAATAATTACTAGCCTATCGCTTGGGTTGATATATATAGCGCAATTTTCTTCTTTTTCTTGCACATTTGCACACTTTATACAAAAGTATGTGTGTTTTGAAATACAATTTCTTAACAATTTCCTACAAATTTCAAATTGTGTAAAGCAGTTTCACGAAACTTTGCGACAAAAGATTGAAAATTAATTGTTCATATGACGATGGGCTAAAATAGACTTGAGATTTTTTATCTTTTTCTCAAATCTATATTTCTATGTGAAGGCACGTCTGTTTTGATCTGTCTCCTTTTAATTAGAACTTTTAATTTTGCTCATCAAATCTTCATAGTAATCGTGATTTTATAAAAATATAAGAAATATAAAAATATTTAATAATAAAAATATTTCTAATTGATTGCTTCTGAGTATTAATGAGCGAAGGTGACAAAACATTGCTTTGTACGCGTATTTCTTTAGTAATTTTATCACGGAAGTGAGCGTGGATATAAATAAATTTTATTAAAATTTTATTTGAAAGTCAAAAATAATTGTCACATACCCAACATTGAAGTAATTTCGTTCCCAACTCACTCTTATCATTCACCTTGCCACGTGTATTATGTTATGTTGTGTTATTCTTTATCTTTTTTAATAATAGACTAAAGAAAAGCGAAGGACATTGCATTGCGCAATAACAATTACTTGCATATTATGTCATTTAACATGTGGCGCTTTATGTCATTTTATCACTTTTTGATAAAATTGTAAAAACGATTACGAAACGTTTAAAGATCAAGAAAATTTTTTCCAGAAGTCTTCAGTTTTTATTTTGTTTTAAATATTTCTTTTTTGAACATTTTTTTTTGTTTTTGTATAAAACACGTTTATTCATGTCGCTTGTTGAATTTTATAACGACAACTTTGTGTTTTTTTGTTTCTGTAAGAAGATTGATTTCTAACAATTACAGTAGAAAAAATTTTTTTGATCATTAAATACCATGGACAGTCACACTTTTTTCATACAATACTTTTTATACTTTTAACTTTTTACATGAACTTTAATTTTTATATGAACAAACTAACATATCTTAATATTTACAAACGGAAAGTCTAATTTATCACTCAGTTGGAATTTCACTGTTTCTTTGACAAGGAATAATGTATCTCTTATATATGTTTTATATTTTTGGTTTTAACTTCTTGACTTGTTTTTTTTTTAATTTCTTTTTACTTTATGTCTACAAGATGATTGTCACTTAATCTATAATAAATATGTTGAATGCGGCTGATGAAGACTAAGTAAAGTTGAAACATATATTATACAGCGAATATTTTTTTATTATGCTCTCATATGTATACTTTATAGATAATTAGTAAACCCTAACATCCTCGTTTTTTAATCCTCGTTAGTTTGACCTCTTTTTGATGGTCTATCCAAAGTATTTAATTAGAAATCTCAAAGATTGCGAAGAGAACCATACTTTAAGAATCCTAGAGCAATTCACTCACAAAACTTTTCATACATTTTATACATAAAATGTACTTTGAAACTTGGCTAGATATAATCTTGATCGAGAACTTCAGTTCAGTAGCTCCTTAACTCAACTTGTCGAAAATTTTCTTCGAGAATTGCAAACGACAGGAGTTACAAATCCAATTTTCAATGACTTTTCTACGCACGACGTTTTAAACTTGTAAATTAGGATCGATTGAATCAATTCAATCGGTGTTACTACCTTCCATTTGTCCGAAGCTTGAAAGAATAAGTTTACTTTTTATAAATATTTTTTAATAAAAATTACCGCGAAATAGATAATTTGATAAAAAATTGCTGAAAGAGATATGTAATTAGATACATATAATTGAGTTACAAAATAATTTTTCATAAATTTTCCGCGTTCGTTTCAATTTCAAAATTTTGTTCTCAAATTTGTTTTGGCAAAAGACTTGTTTTACATATATCATTTTTTATTATTTCGAGTTTTTTAGGGAGTCCACGTTTTTAATAATTCCAGAAAACAAACCTAACATATAATGAATCACAAATACGATCTCTTGGTTGATCAATGTAAAAGGGAAGATTGAGACTCATTTCGGGGTATTTGTCCCGAAATCCATAATATTGGCTTCTCGCCAAGAGACGTGGCGCCTGGCGTCGTAGCGCTCTGTATACGAACTTATTCCTTTAACGTGAAACTTGTTTTATTTTTAACATGAGATATTCTCGATAGTTGCGTCTTCGACGTTCCGTTAAAATATAGTTCACTGTATAAATTGAATCAGGGATAAATCAAAGGTTCATTTGCGACGGCTTTTTATTACTGTTAATTATTTACACTTCAATAATTGGCGATATCTCTCCAATAATTGTTTCTATTAAAGGAAAATATTTGTGGAACAGATCTCGTCCGAGTGGGTCCGTAACTGAAAAATAGCTTTGTATAACGTTCTCCACATATTTATACTGCGGATGGAAGCAATTTGGGTAAAAATCGCTTTGGGCGTGAAAACCGTCGTGAGCGTGGGATGCAATTGGCTCTGATTGCATTTGATTACATGCAGTACTGAGGAGCCGGTAAAAAAAACGCCACAGGTGCATACTGCACATATCTATGCTCCGGCTCTTATGCAAATGTCGGGATACAGCTGCTTTTATTATTACGAGCGATCTGCCGCGGCTGTCGTATTAACTGATCGCCACTTATCGTCTATGCATTCTACTCTCTTATGCAGTATGTATTGCGTAAACGCATGCACCGTCTCGATAAACGGTCTCTATAAATATATCGTCATTAAAAAAAAATTTACCGTTTATGTTTCTGACATCATCCGCACGCAAAACGGAGTGCGTTTAGCGGTAATAAGCCTCATTACAGTAAATGCCTTACGATAACGTATCAAAATAGGCTTCATTACGGGTATTCACCGCCAAGCGCATTGCATTTGAACTGTGCATGTATGTGAAACGATTATAGTTTCGTAACGCGAAAAAAAAAGTTGAAATCGCCGAAACTGATCAGAAACAACCTTGCACTTCCTCGCGAGGTCTATCCAGCCTTTATCTGTATTTACGCCAGATATAACTAGGAAGTATGAATTGATATGCCGTGTAAAAAAAACAATCATATCTAATTGCAGTTTAAAAGCGAATCGCATTCTTTACTTATTGCGCTGCGGAGATCGCGATATCATCGTTTAAATAAGTGATATGAATTTGGATGCACTAGAGCGCTTTTAACCTGTTAATCTCTTTTCAAGATAATGAAATTGTTAACAAATTGTTCGTTTTTAATAAAGAATTTAGTACATTGAAAACTCTAAATATTTTAGATACAAATTATAACGATATAAAAAAAACAAATATTCTTTTTATTTTATATATTTGCACATTTTCTGATATTTTAACGTTATGAATTTAATATCTTTTTTGCATATAACTGCATTTGACATTTATATCATTATGAAGTTGCACTTTTCCTCATAGTTTATTTATCATTCAATATTTTTATCGAAAAGTGCATCGCGTTACAGTCGCATTTTTCCCTGCGAACTGTTCTGTTTAATAGTGTGTTGATTCATCAAAAGTATCGAGTTAATTAATTATCGCGAATAACCGACCGTGAAATATCATTGGTGACAAGAATGATTAAAAACCAATGCCATAAAAATGAAACGACACAATTTACATTTGTAGAAATCGAGGCATCGCGAAAAGTTATGCTAAGTAGGTCGACCGTACAACTTATGAATTGAAATGAAGGGCGTGCAATCTTATCGCGAATTTGCGTGTCTTTTTTCGTCCGAGAAAAATATTTCGCTCGGCAAGATCGTTAAATGCGGGAGAATTCAGGACTTGATTTACGAGCCTGCGGGACGCAGCTTCGGTGTAATTTGTTTAAACGTCGATAAAGCTGTTTACGTTATCATGTGTACATCTAGATTTCGCCTTTTGCTTTGTTTGGCCCCGGTATTTCGGTACAGAAACGCGAGAGCCGTCTCGTATTGCGTCGTTTTGACGAGCCATTAGTCAAACAAGTGGCGTACGCTTTCGATCGAAGAAGAATGTCTGGCAGGTGTGGAGAAAAGTTCCGCGGAAAATAAACCGCGCTCGCGCGTTTCCCTGAAGCAAGAAATTATTTTCCCTGTCGCGTATGCAAAGGACCGGATGTTACCGCTCGTTCGTTGATGATTGGAAATTGATGCTGACCATTCGGTAGGTGAATGCGCGATGAATTCGCGAGATCGTAAAAAGAACAGCTAAACGATGGCGAGTACGATAAATTTGGCTGCTAAACCACTCCGAATCTATCATAATCTCTCAGAAAGAAGAACTCGCTTCGCATCTCGTCGATATCTTTAAAATGCGAAGACGAAACATTTGCTAGAATATTTATTAGAATAGTAATTATTTACGGGATAGAACTCATTACGAGCGATTTAATTTTCTTATTTGGTGTATACTGCGTGCAAAAATATTCTATAAGACAACGTGATATACACATATATGAATTACGCGACATCGATTAGTAATTTCCATCTGATAATGCATACCTATCTTGAATACAATTTTTATTATCAGAACGTTAGAACCTGTAGGACATTACAGTCCGTTATTTTCGTGGCAAGTCTTATACTCAATTCTATGCGCGAGAGCGTGTTGAAATTATTTTAGATAACCGAGCCATCGGCTTCTAGACATCATTATCACAAAAAGACTTTTACAGACCAGAGATAACGGGAGCAGCAAAATACGCGGTAAATGACGTAAATGTAACTTGACGTATTCGGGGAGGAGAAGAGCTTTCGTTAGCAGTTACGAGTGTGGTACGCGCTCATCCCGGAAACAAATCACCGTGATTATCTTTATGGTACATCGATTTATTGCCACATTATCTGCATTTTCAGTGCAAACGCACGGGTCAAATGTGCACTTAAACCACGCGCGGCTGTGTGCTGCTTCGGTGTCGTAAGCGTACGCTCGCGACACAGTCGCATCCCTGCGACTCGAATAGGTATAATATCCCTGTATTAAATATTGTCTGCGAGATGCATTATCGATTGCATTATCGGATAGAAATGATCGAGGAATGCTAATTAATCGATGTCGTATAATTTGTACATGTATATCGCGTTATTTGTCTCATGGCTATAATATTTTGCAGTATTATATACCATGTGTGAAAATTAAGTCGCTCATAATGAGCTATATATCGTCCCGTAAATAATTACACTCTTGCAGACGTTTCGCCTTCGCATTTTAATCACTTGTTTATCTGATTAGCTAATTGTAATAAATTTTTTTAATACAACAACTACATTTATCTATTTTTCTTTTTACATCTTTCTTCCGATAAGTTGCATAAAAGTAAAAAGGAGATGTTATGTATTTGTGTAGAGATACACTTTATTTTTATTGGATAATACTAATAAAAAATTATACATACATTATAATGTACATTATAATACATATTAGTAAAACAATATGATTGTGCTCCTTCTCACGTCTTTGGAAACCGCGCTCGTAGACTGTTTGTCTCCGCTGTATGATTCATGACTTCATCATGTCATAGATGAATTAATTATTGTCCATGAAGTAGCGTGAAGCGGGATGTCAGGTGCGCGAGAAAATACAAATATGCAAATACAGCGTAAGATAAAGTAGTGACTATGCCTCTTTCTACGTTACAAAAAAATTAAAGCTCTTTACGATTCAAAATCTCACTTTGTCCCTCACATTATTCTTATTATTTGTGTGTCTACATCAAATAAAATAAATTTAATTTTTCTACATAACTAGATAAATTTTTAAATAAATATCTATTTATTTAAATAAAGAAAATATATGTATATTATATAAGCAGTATATTAAATGCGTAACATCTTATTATAAAAGATTACTTAAAAGCCACAAATAAAATATGTAGTATATAAAATGCATATATAATAAGATTAACCCGTGTGGTGTACAGGATATAAAAAAATCAGAGAGGACGTAATGGAAAATTACGAAAGCGACTTATTCTTGGTCTCCTGTAGACAAGACTAATCAATGGCTCGTACTTACGCCTTGTTGATTAATTTTATTACTTGCGCCATAATAATAAAGGAGGGTCTTTTGAAAGATGTTCCCGCAACGTGCAGATACGGCAGATGGTTATTAATCGTTCCTCGTAAACAGTCCCGGCGATGTGTGCGGATATGTATACATAGACGAAGAAAACATGGCAAGCAGTACGTAAATAGGAAAATCGATCGAGTTCTTCTATTCCCGAGTAACGAATTCCACTTCCATTTGTGCGAATTGCTTGTTTTTCTTTTATCATTTTTCCACTCCATTTACTTTTTTCACAATATTATTTTTACCATTTCTACCTCTATCTTTTTTATCTTTTCTTGCACAATAGTTCAAAGTAGTTAGTTTATGCGAAGGTCTTATTTATTATAATAATAATATTATTTTCATCTATTTTTGTCTACTGTCGTTTTTCTTAAGCGATAAGTTTATCGTTAAGTATTGATTGTTGCTAAACTATCAAGCGGCATTGAATTGCGCTGTTAAAGTAATATTACGTTTTCCGATAAGGTACAATACATACATAGGGTACATACGTGCTCTTCCTTTTTTTTTTAATCGTTATGTACTCGCACGTGCCTAAATCGGCGAGATTATAAAAAGCCATTCGATTTTATAACACGCATCAACACCTATATACGCGCTTGGTATCGAATTTCAAAGATTGATCTATTCCACGCTGTGTGATTTTGTCGTTGCACTCATTGTCAGCATAAATCTCGAGCGTATTCATATACCCGACGAATTGAGTTTATTGCAATAGGATTGCGTGACGATGCGCGAATTGTTTTAGACATCAATGGAAAAAAATCACTCAATATTCTTTTTCATTTTTTTGATAAAATGTCTCTCGCGCGTATTCCCACGTAAAAATGTGAAAATTTGCTTTCCGCAATGTCGGTTTTTAATCAACTTTCGAGATGCGATCGATTACATACTATTCACGGAGGCACGCGCGCGCGAGATGTTTTCTAGAATATATAATATTATAAATTTGATAAACATCATAAATTTATTTGGTTCTTTTCTAGCTCGCTCACATTTTAGCAAACGGGAAAAGCCTAAATTTAGATATCCTATTTTTTCGTGTTTCTTTGTTTCTTTTTTTCCGTACAAAATCCAAAAATATCGATCTTGTATTCTGATATTCTGCAGTGTATCTCGCTTTAATTGTGTTAAGCAACTCGGCGTGTAATTCGTTTGCCGTAAAGGGGCGTTTAATATTATCACTGAGCAACGGGATGCTACTCGGCGATTTGGTACATCGTAGAAAGGATTTACGGAAAATAGCGAAATATACAATTAATTGGCTTGAATGTATTACCATTATTTCGACAAGAGTTATTTTCAGTCGCCCTTTATTCACATACAATATGGCTTGCCGTTTAATGGGAACTGCGTTCCAATTCAGAATATAATGGCACGTGAAAGATACACGTGGAGAGAAAGAGAGAGAGACAGAGTGTGTCTATAGTTAATGCCGATGTAACCATTGTCTATACATACACGCGTACGCGCGTGGAAGGATATTCGACGCTCCGCCAGTTGCGGCAGGAGTAATCCGAGTCCCCGCCAAGCTTCAATTAATAATACACATTTAATAATGCAATAATATCATTCACACTTGTAAACAACTAATAGCGGCTAATGATTGATCGGCTGAGCTCGCTCGGGAAATATATTTAAAGCGTGAAATTTAATCATTTCTCTTATGATTCATCGAACGAATCGACAGAATATGCCGACAAAGATAATGACGAATGGAAAAACGGATAAAAAATAAGCCGGAGAAGAGATTAAAAATGGCGTATTTTCCACTAATTTAATTAATATGGTACAACGATAATTTTATACTTATATAATAATTACAATGTAATTTTTATTTTTATTTCGTTCAATAGAGATCGGATATTGCAATTTTGTCGCGCGATCGTATCACGATTGTCACGTTAAAATCGAGCTGATTTCTACCAATATTATTTTATTATACAATACTTATATTACATATTACGTATTATTATATATTAGATATTAGATATTACACGATTCTTTATGGATTAATGTGATCCCGTCATATCAGCCACAAAAATTAGAAATTGAACGACGTGCTTATTTCACATGTCTTTCACGTGTCTTTATGAATGAGATAATTCGAGTTGAATCATTTATAACATATATTTCGGCCGCTTTCAGCGTCAGCGTCATCATTATTGTCATCGTCATGAGTCATAATTTCTGTGGATGTACTTACGTGCGCATGACAGCCCTTATCTCTTGACTGGTGACTGTTGCACCGAGACTGCGTGTCAGTCCCGCGATGGTCCGCTATTAATTTATAATGGTGTTGTTGCTCCGAATCCGCCGCGAGAAGAAACCATCTGCTCGAGCTAACGAGATCGCGTAGTTACGTTCTCAAAATAGTCAAGATCTGTTTTGATCTTGGATTCTCGTCGGGATCTACTACGCGTATTTTCCGTCAGGAAGTTGTTCTCGCACTCCAAGAGTAACTTCCTCCATTACGCTTAAGCTATCCGGATTAAGTATCTTAACGGATCTTTTCTTATACCTAAACGCTTGCCATTGTCTGGCGTTTATAACTATTTTATGCTGAATCGACATAAAAATAGTCAGACGACATAAAAATTGTTAGTATTAAAAACTTTTGCGCATTGATTTAAAACCGATATTAAATTTTTGTACATTAGGTATATAATATTTTTAATATTTTTTTTGCTCGTAGAAATAGTAGTTTTAGTTGCACAACTGCCTCGTGCCATACCTCGTCGAAAATTTCCGACAATTATGGACAATTCATTTTGATTGCTGTCATCACATGACAGTCTGTTTTTTATCAGAAGGTCAAAATAAGCTATAATTATTGCGATAGCAAAAGTATTTTTCGTCCACGTGGAACTTGGCTGCAGTTTTCAATATACAATGAATATATTGTAATAATATATATTTTGCAATATATGAAATGGAAACAGACAAGAACATACAAATTTCTTTTTATAAGAAGAGCAATGACAATATATGATTATCGATCAAGATTGTACGGTTGATTATCATTACAATTGATAACACACGTGGATTTTTTTTCTGCTACCATGAGAAACGCCAATAGAAATTTAAAATTAATATTGGAAAATGTAGCATAAAGGATTTGTCGTAAAAAGAGTAGAGGCATCCTCTCATTATCTTCTACAAACGAATTGATTGCTTCTTTTGTATTAAAAAAAAAAAAGAATGGGAAAATTAATAAAGACAGAACTAGTTTCGCGCAAAACCTGTTATTAGGGAATAAAAACGTACAAGTTATTTATATGTAGTTATTTATATTTTGTCACGTGAAAGAAATGGGCTTATCGAACGATTTCTCGCGCGCTCAGCGTGACTTCTCGCGGCGATATTACCGATCGAAACGTTGAGAAACAAGATTGCGCGATCGGGATACGTCATATACATCGCAATCCGATCATATTTATGAACCTCGTGATGCTCGTTCGGTGATTGTACACAATAAATGGTCGATATCCGCGGCACGTGTCCGCCTCGTGAGCAGCTGCTAGTAGAATATAATAATACCATGGCAGAGATGTACGGACATCGCTGCTCCTCGCTTCGTATCGGTTCCTTTTCGCACGCACTAAATAAGTACACGGTGCTACCAGGAAGGCAGATCGAGTAGTTTTCAATAAAATAAACCTAGAAGATCTAAAAGAATAAATTACCACTTGCAAGTGATTTCATTCCGCTGTATATCGGCTACCGAAAGTCTCGTGGCGAGCGTACGTATAGTTACGTTCTGACAGAAGGTAGCGTGTGCATGTTCGATTATGCAACTCGTTTAGAATTTCCCTGTTTGTTTGTAAAAAGAGAAGAAAATTTAAAAAAAAATACGGCGGTTTGTAGCGTAACGAGATAAAGTACCAAACGAGAGCAACCGCTCGAGCGGGAGCGTGTGTGTCGTAAACGTTCGCGACAACAGGCAGACGCGCGTGTGAGTGTCGCTGTGATTCAATTGTCTCGTGAATGTTATAATTGTCGTAGTCGTGACATTATTCAGAACGTCCGTCACTTTCGAGGACTGTTAACGTCGACTGTTAACTCGCGTCGCGCGAGACACGGCGCGGCGCCAGGGCAAAATGATTTTTGTCAATAGTTACGTAACGTCCGTGAAAAAAGGCCTCCTTGAGAGAAGGAGGAGGCCGCCGGGTGTAATAATCATCGCGATAATCCTCGAACTTTCGCACGCCTGAGCCTCGTTGCGCTCGTGCGGAAGATGTGCACCGGGCGGGAGACGCGGGCAAAATATTGGAATACGATTCAGAAATAGATCGGTATGTGTTCTCTTCGTGCAATAACGCTCAGACAAGTTATCGGCATTCGTCGCAATAGTTGTCGTATATCTGCCATTCGTATTGAAGAAAAAGTTAAAAAGACGCTGCAGGTAGAAACCTATAATGTGTATGCTGGAAAATATAGTCGGGCATATTACGGGAATAAACTGAAACGTAACTTTGATAAATTATCAGAGTCGCGCTCGCCGTCGCGTATCTCTCGCGTACCTTTTATGTCGGCGAAATTTATTATGTAATTTGCATGCGCGTCAGCGAGCGGAAATCGGACGTTGAGGAGGGATGTAGGAAATAGAGATTCGCGTCTCTTTACGAATGCTTTCGGCGCTCTCTCGCAGGATTATTGAGATCAATGATACATTTCAAGGAGAAATTAGAAATCGAGAGAGAGAGAGAGAGAGAGAGAGAGAGAGAGAGAGAGAGAGAGAGAGAGGAACTTATACTATACGCGCGGGAACGGCGAAGATTGGCCGATGTTCAATCTTCTTCATAATTTCCGCTTGACAAGAACTGATATTTTTAAGAAAATTAATCATTAACAGAAGACGTTCCTTCCTCCCTTCTTCCTCTCTCTTACGCTGAACGAAATATAAGTTTTATCCCATTGAGGATGTCGAAGATAAATTAATCGTACATGCTGGATGCTTTTTGAATTTTCTTTCAAATTTGCGCTACGGCACTGAAGCCGCTTTAACATTTTTACTTAACTGATTTTGACGTCAGAGACGAAAAGGCACTTTTCTAATGGATCGGAAAATTGAAACGTCTATGTTTTACGGGATGTAATGGGATATCCGAGAATGAATGTGTCGAAAGCAGAAAATTTATCCTGAGGAGAGTATACTACGTATACGAGTCTCATCTCTTGAGACGCTATCTCATATATCCAAGAGAATATCATTATCAATAAAGTATGGCATTGAGACTCATCAACACTTAACGATTCAGTCAACTGTTTCTCAGTCGCTGACGCGATATCAATTTAGTCTTGATTTTATGAGCTTCAATTATTATACGTCGATCGAAAGTTGTCATACATATGTATATATATATATATATATATATATATGTATATGTGTGTATTATACATATGTATATAGAACTGTGAGGTAGCAAAATACTATCATGATCTGCAATTGTCTCTCATTCGCATTGATTTATGCGTATTGTCGTCCGATAATAATCTAATAAATAAGATGAATGGAAATGAAATGTGAAATTGATGCTGCACAGCTAATTCTTTAGGATCTAGCTTAACCGCGAGTGGATTCTTGCATTAAAATACATCGGCGATATAGGAGCGCGATTTCTAAGCGATAACCGGATAGGACGAGGAACGTAAAAATAAGTCAGATAGTTCATTACCGTGACCTTCTTCCACCGGTTAGAAGGAGGAACTTGGGCTATTTCTGACGGCCCACATGCACCGGGCTGTGCAACGATCGATAATCCGGTGTCTCACTTCTCGCGGGACATTCATGTTTTTCGTCACTGAGGCGTTAGGTGCATCGATCGTGTGTGCTTCCCCCGGTTACAGGGACAACGTTGTTTGTTTGCGCGTTAAACCGCGAATGCGTGCGTGCGCGTGTTGTCGAGCGAGCACACGGGGCGAGCAGACGGGCGCATAATGTGGGAGGCATTATTGCCGCTTGCGAAACTGTCACTTTCGCGCGGTCAACACCGGCGTCAAGTGGGCGAGCGTGCCTCTGCGAGGGCTCTATTTTTAATACCTGAGAGTTCGTTGTAACGTATACGGCTGAGACAACTGCCGCATTTCTGGCATGACGAAAGCACAACTGTCGTTTCCGCGAAAGTAATTAGTCAGGTTTTTTTCTTAAAAGAAAACACACGGAATTCACGGCGGATTTTTCCATTGATTGCGTGTCTACAAACCAACAGACTGTAGATTTTTATTTCGAAAAATTTAGAGGATGTATAACTTGCGCGATTGTATTTCTGTTACATTTTTCTGTTACTTCGGCGAATTTGACGTACGAAAGCGAAATGAAACACAATAATGAAACGAAACGTAGTTTAATTTAATAAATGCTACTTCAATATAACACGTCAATATTGAAAAAAAGGGTATTTGGTTGATTTTGAGAAAGCTACACGCTCTTTCCGTTCTTTGGATTTTATGAGGAACTTAAGAAATTCAGCTTTCCATGTGTATAAAAAAAAATCACTTTCCTGGATTCGTCTAAATCGCAGGAAATTTCACGTTTCATCGCTCGAAATAAACACAGCTGTGATACGAAAAAAGAAAAGTTTTCGTCCATGACAAATAATCCAATCAAGACGCAGTAAGACGCAAGCGACCTAACCGGATCTAGACTCATATAATTTCTATGCGCGACCTCTGACGTTCATCCGGTTTTCTTCTGAAACTCTTTTGCGATTACTTTAAACAAACTCGACTCGTATCGCGAATATCTGAGAAACGTGTGTACGCGATAAAAGCGTAACACGGGTATCCGTATCTGTATCTTTAGCATATTACGTATTACTGCTCCGGGAAAGATAACGGCTTCCATGTATAATGATGGATTGATAAGTAGGTATTATGTTTTCGATTGATAATAATACAATAATATAAACACGTCCACGTATGTCGCAACACCCGAAATTGTTACCTGAAAACACATTCACGTATTGTGACGTGCCGAAGCGTCGGGAAAATACGCAAGAAAATTACACATTCCTCCTTTTACGATTGAGCTAATTAGATATTCGTCACCGAGTGATTTGTGTGAACCTGAATCGCGCGAAACAAAAGATGACGTGGCATGTTTAATGACACCTTTTACGTCGCCAAACACTGATCGCGTCATATATAACCCTGCTTAATCGTGTGCAATAATAAACGCTGCAATTTTGTCATCTCGCCCCGCCCACCTCGCTTAAATTATTACACGTTTTCAAGAAATTTTATATCAGCGCGAAAAGTTTGATTTTATCGCAACGTGATGAAACGAAGTCAGCAAAAAATATACGCAGCAAAATTGGATAACATGACGAAGACGGCAATCCTTGAATCGACGGTCCATCGAATGACGCATACGTCGCCGTGTCACGTATTCCCGTATTTCTAAACTAATTAGTAATTATCGGCGCAGTTCATGCACAGCGAAATATTATCGTATTTTTTAACGAGTTTCGTTTCGCAAATGTCAACGGAAATTGTAATCCGCAATCAGTAAAAATTTATTAATTTTTTGCTTATTTTACTAATCGAATGTCAATTTTGGCGAAACGAAAATAAAAGAATCTCGCGGCAGGAAAAAAACGCAGCTATATTTAAAGTGCAAAAACAAGAGATATTTTCTTGTCTTTTGAAAAAAAGTTCTCCCTCGTTTTCTTCCTGACGCGGGAGAACATTTTTCAAGTTATAATCTTAGAATTGAGCGACATTAACTGGAAGTAGAAAATAGGTTTCGATACACGTAATTCTCTTCTGAGTAAAACTTCAAACGTTAGAAACGCAGGTGACAGGTTCTTAGATAAGTGGCGGGCCCCGGCGTTGTCCGCTTCGCATTCGTCGTAAGTCCAAATTTATCTCACGGACTCATTGTATTAGCAACGATCTCCGAGAAGTAGAACGGGAGCATTTCGAAGTTATGCGGAATACATTTAAATGAATGCAAGAATTTGCAATTCCCGCTACTACTGCAACATTGCAAGTTTCTTGTACATTCTCCCGTTAATTCTCTCCCGTTAATTCGAACGGAGTAATTGACTAGACGTTAAACGAGTTCTTTTATCGTCGTGATTTTACGAATCTGGCACGTGTCAATTGGCGCGTGTCAACCCGACGCGTGTCTATTGATAGCTTCTTTGAGCTACCTATATGCGAAACTATCCTCACTGTGTTTCGCCCTGCGACCAAGGGATTATTGCAACAGAGCGTTGAAGGAAAAATCAGGAGAATTAGATGTTACTTCCGCGAAACTAGCTTCTCTGTGCAATATGCGCAGCATCGAGGAATTTCCCGGTAATGAGAGGGTCTTTGAAAAGCTCACGCATGGAATACGCATTGTCCTGGGTATTACGGATATATTATATTCACTTTGCAGTACACAGAGTATAGATGGACAATGCTTTTAATACTCGCCAAATCTGCATACACTTGAAGGAGATGATGCATTTCATCGAATCAGTAATATCAGTCTCTCAAAAATGTAAATATATACAAAACAGGTCAAAATATGTAAACGTTTAATGAATATAACTACTCACAGATTCCTTTTACGACGTCTTAATTAATGGAGGTTTAATTAAGCCAGCCAACAAAGAAATTCACATTCTTGTCAGAATTTCGAGGGTATCAGGCTTCATTGCACCAGCCAGGTAGCTTAAGGTTTCAGGTAGCTTTTAGTTAAGTAAATTTTCATGTTCTCCGCGTCATAGATAAGATTACAATCTAGAAATGAAAAGGGGGGGGGGAGGCTAGAGTGTAATTAACATAATTGACTGTTGTCGCGACAAGACGTTAGAGTCTTTTAGAATTCACATCCGTTCCCCGTTCGTGTGGAGATAAATACGGGAGCAATACGAGCGTCATGCGGTATCGCACTTGTGCACGTATCAGCTCGCTCCGATGCATTCCGTTTCACGATCCCCCACTGCGCGTCTCTCCCGCGCTCCGAAATGGAGCGGAGAGAAAGACAGAGAGAGACAGAGAAAACGAGAGGCGCCGCGCGGCACGCGTGAGACGTGAAAAGGAAGGGAAGAAGCGAAACGAATGACAGGGACGGAGATAGTCGGCCAGCTGCCGGCGCCGCGGAGATAAAAGGCCTGGCCGCCGCGATTCAGGCACGTAGATCACGTTCAGCAGTCGGGCGGCTCGGCAGCAGCCGCGGTGCCGCTCGCAGGCGTCCAACTAGTGAGTTGGTGAACTTGTTCGGTGAATCACGCGGATTGTGCTCGCCCGTGACGGCTCTCCGCTCTCCGTCACGCTCCGAATCGTCGGGTCATCGAACTCGCGCCTCCGGCAGCCTGCCGGAACTGGAGCAGTTCGCCGATAATTCGCGACACGTGCAATAACGTAATCCTTCCTCGTGCGAAGGAGGATCTTTCGAGATTTGTCCGTCTGTAACGCGGGACATCCGATAATTTCGTCCTCTTGACGTTGAAAGTTGGTGCGTCTCTCGCTCTCGTAAAACCCGTCACGCGGAAAATCCCGCGGAGACTCTCTTCCGTTCGGAGTTTCCCTCGGCGGGGAGACTCTTTCAGTCGTGCAGCTGTGCAGTCGGGCCGCAGTCGGAACAGGCCGGTACCATGGTACACATGACAGGCGGCGAGGTGGAAACTGACAAAATGGACGAGTCCGCTAGGTATTTCAATTACCTGAGGACCCTGGCGGATCTCACGGCCTTGGCCAGCATCATGGCGGTGCAGGTAATTTGAGGATTATGCTTGAATCACGGCCTAATCGGGATGACGTCCCGAATGTTGACTTCTCTCGAGGGATTAAGCCTGACGTTATAAATCCCTTAATTCCCGAAATGCGAAGCGGTTCAGACAATGTTTCTATTCTATAGCATTAAACGTGAATAAAAGTAAACATATACGAAGTTATAATAATTAATTGAGATAATAATAAAATATAAAGTGAGAAGACAAAAGCTTCAGAAGCCAAAGTTTTGTAAATCCTATTTCCAACGCTGAAATCACATCGTGTTTATTGATGTTCAAATTGATTCAAACTACAAACATTAAATAGCATATTGTTAATTATCGTGTTTGCGCTGTAACCTAATGCAGATCTATCAATCTCGGTGAATTACAGTCGTTATTAATGAGGAAGTTAGCTAATTAAGCCAGGCATACGATCGAGGAAATAGTTACAAGAGAAAATGCAATATAGTGTATATCTACGATATCCGACTTTATATCAACTCGAATGCTTGTTAGATCTCATCGTGGCCATCTGCCATCAGAAAATCGGGCAAATAAAAGCCCACAATTTCGAAATACGATCGATCGCACGGAGGACATCCGTTTACTGCCGTGTCGTAACCAGCGGATGCCGCGACGGAGGTTAATGGATGGTTGGTAAAGCCATCCAGCGACGCATTTTCATTTGAATCATCTGACCTGATTTCTAAATTATCGAACAATCGTACGATAGGACGTCGCACGTTGTGCGATAGCAGGTACTGCGCTCATCATCGTCCAATTATAGATCGCGTTATCGCTGGGTCTCACGTGTCTTCTACTTGTCAAACATGTCAATACTTCTAGCCTTATCGTCGCTCGAAAGAGTTTACTGCGAAGAGAGCCTGTCGCAAGGACTCTTGAGATTATTATTGTTTAGATGTATCTATAGAGTAGCAAATATGGGATCTCGATTGGAAGCAAATTGAACGATTAACAAGTGGCTGGACGCGAATCCGATAGCGCAGAAAAGCGTAGTAGCGCCGCTTATCTGAACAGACATATCGGCGAGGGCCGATCGACTAACGAGTCGTTTCACAAGAAATCGCAAGCTCTGTCTGAGAGCCTGATACCGGTGCACGCTGTAAATACAACACCGATTGCGCAATTGAGAATCGTCGAGAGGTCGAGCGACGTAACGAAAAAATGTTCAACTTCGACCGACCGATAAAACTGATGGTGTACACGCGGACGTGATTGCCGCGAAATGAACGCGAGCGGCAGATTGTACGGTCGCCAAACTCGAGATATTGGCAGATAAGGGCGTATCGCGCGGGGTCGAGCAATCTCGCGTCGAGTTTAATTAATGCTAACTCACGCGCGTCATAATAGCGAGACGGCTGTGCAGACGGCTTGCGGTTTTACTCCCGTCGCGCGAAAACACGGTGTCGAGACACGGTTCCGCGATTTTCCGAACATTGCAGTCATTCGCATTTATTTTATAATTACCCGGATGGAAGATACTCAAACGCGCTTCTTTACGTAAGATTGTTTGACGTAAGGTGCCCGCGTCGGACGTTCCCGGCTAATGTTCCTGGAAACTTGACGGCTGTCTCTCATTTTCGTAATATAGTAAAAGTTTCGTCTTTATCTTTGTGACCGTACGAAAGCCTAACAGGGGAGAGAAAGTTTTATGATTGTATACGAGAGCTTAAATATGGGAGAAGAGAAAGAGCTGTTCGACCGACTATATATGTACATAGCAAATTAGCATTTAGCACGTACACATATAATGCCGACGTCCAGATGACTAATGATCGGTAATCTGGCATTAGTAAGAAATGAGATTGACGCGTACAGATTGCGATCGGGGCGAGATTTCGAACATAAAAAACGAATCATGCGCGAGACAATGGCTCGATTATCACGAACCAATTAATAAAAACCGCGTACGTCAAGTACTAAGGCGCGTGACAACCGCAGTCTTGACCTTTTGCGACATTTCAATGAAAGTTCAATGATAATTATGGAAAAAAGGTGACTCGCAAATAGACGCAGCGATGTTGCCATCGCATTAGTCCGGTTAAATCCATCTCGATCATGATATGGAATTTGAGAAAGGGAGGAGGCAATATTGCGGCGTTTTTATCTCACGGACGCTTTCTTATGAAAATCACATAATTCTTATTTGTGACATCGCGAAGTGTTCTATCTCGCAAATCTGATCAATCGTATACAACGTAAATTATTAATCTTTTATTGCCGCATTCGTATTTATCTGTTTTTCAATCGTCGATGCGGTGATAAAAAAAACTACGTTGCAACTGTGATTTTTTTACGACGTCACTTTCGATGATACAGGTACCTAGAATTTTGCGTTATCTTATTTCTGCACGAAATAAACAAGATCTAATCGCATATTCGCCAGATTTAGAATTTGCAGAAGCAGAGATTTTGATATATCTATCTCCACGGGATCTCCAGATGTTTTGCAATTTCTCGTTGACGCAGTCGAATCGTAAGATGACAAATGTCACGTCTCTTTGTTATATTACTTTCAAAGCGAGCAGGAGAGGGAGAGAGAGAAAGAATGAGGGAGGGGGGGGAGAGGAAAATCTTGTTAGAGTATAATGTACTAGAAATTATCAGAGCGAGATATATAGTCTGCAAATAGTGCTGAATTTATGGCGGCTTTTGCTCCTTCGCGAAATCTCGACGTGACTACCCGAAACGAGATTGTGCGAGCTGTTAGTTTCGCGATATAACGCAGGTCGACACGCCGCTTCGTTTGTTAAAATGGACCTTCATTTTCGCCAGAGATTCGTCGCGCTCAGAAAATCCTATTGTGTCTACCCGAATGAAGTGCATTCGCCCGCGCACAATTCATATTGAACGGCGCGAGGAGGGAGGGAGTCGCCAATTGTGTGCGCCTATTTTATTTATCGTGTATACGTTTCACGCGTTTTACTTGAGTTTTCCCCATCGACCCACTTTAAGCCTTTCGAAATCCCCCTTATCTTTATGGTACTGCCTCTCTTGCGCCCGTGGAAGCACGTCACATTCGCAGACGCATCGTAATAAATCGCCACGCCGATTTTTCACGAGAGCAAACAGTCGAGCGCTTTCGAATTGCGACAGTAACTATCTTCCCATTTAAAGTGTCTCGTCAAAACGCTTTTTTTTTTTGTTAGTAAAATGACAGAATGTTACATCCGTTCGTGTGGAAACCTCGAGATCGATAAGTAGACTTATCTAAAAATGCACTATATAATGCTGGGCCTGGGAGTGTTGCCGGTGTAAAATTACGTGTAAAATTGAAGGAATGAATATTAAAGTGCGATCGGGTGGAGGAATCTCCGAGTCAATCTCCGACACGCCTCTTTTATGTTCTTGTCTCTCGGCCGTCGTAATCTCTCACCATTTTGCTCTTGTATTTTTGTTGGCACAAGATATTTTTAAAAGACACGAAGATATTTTTAAAAGACCAAGTTATTATAATTGACGTATGTCAAAAGTAACTACGTTAGATAGGACGAATAATTGTTGCAGATAGTTTGATGAAAGGCAATGCAGGTGCTATCTACACTAGCTCCCTTATCGCTCGCTTCTTCCCGTCCGGCGCATATATGTAATAAGCGGGCCGCAGGCGCACGGTAATGATATTAGTTATTCCGATAAATGCGAGACGTCTATCTATTCTCATCGAAAGCGGGTCAAACGGTAAAGTTCAACGGGGGGGTCGACGGTAAAGTTCAAAATAGGGATGCGGAGTGACTCGCACGAGCGAGTGACTCCGGGCGCGGAAAAATCAGAAGAGAGCGCACACGTGCGCGAGACAGCTTGGCGATTCTGCAAAATCAACAGTTGTTGAATGCGTAAATGTCTCTCAGATACGAGACGAGCGATGACAGAGAATGGCGCGCGCGCCGAAATCTATCGGACCGCAAAAGGGCGCTCAATCAGCGCGTTGCGCCACGCGACGGAATTATCCAATAATCCCGCATCGCAGGTCATTACTCCAGCTCGCGTGGGCAAGTAGGTATATATTTGCGCAAACACATGTATTTACATTTATCTCACCGGCCCCGGTGTGAGAGCGGGCGCGCACACGTTTCACCGCACACGCCTGTGTAAAGATGATATACACCGGCGATAGTGTCGCTGATAAGAGCGGGAAGCGCAAATGACGCGGGGGGGCCGGGCTTTGTTTGCCTCGTGTGAGCCTCGACGGTGCACGTGTCCCCTGCGACGTTTCGACGGGTGATATATACGCAAATGGAAGTAAATATTCATGACGAGATAAGGCGTTTGAGAATCACGCACGAGAATGAGAGGAGAGGCACTCGTGGGAAAAGATTCACCAGTTTCCCTCGCAAATATCGGTAATCCGGATCACACTCTTTCGGCGCGATCCTCCGACTCTTTCGTTCCTCTTCCCGGTACCTTTCGTTGGCTTCATCTCGGTCCTCACCGTTATCCATTTCCACGTAAAATCGTAAATCTATGGAAATGGCTTTTTTTCTGTCGCCTTGGCAGATGTATATCTGGAGTCGATTTAGTAGAAAGGATACCGCCTCATCTCAGGTAATTTAACTTAACGGCGCTTACTAAATCGTACAAAATCATGTAGATTCCTCGAAGGTGTATAAAACATCTGTGAATCGAGGACGAAAAGTGATTTTATTATGCAGGCTCATTTAGCGGGTTCAATTAACGGTTCATTGCACGCATTACCGCGATAATTTATCGATTTGCGGAACAGAAGCGAACATTTTATCATTACGTTACATCCACGATTACTCTCCTCAAGCGCTCCTCCTAACGATCGGCTTTTATCTTTTTCTTACAGTTCAAGAGAATGCTGAACAAGGAGCTGTCGCATTTCTCGGAATCGTCCAAGTCTGGGAATCAAATCTCGGAATACATCTGCAGCACTTTCCTCGGTAAGTCAAAACGTGATTCTTTTCCTTTTGTAGAAATTGTTACAGTGACAATAAAGCGACGCGAATTATAAAGTTCGTGCGTAGAACGGGGATTGACGTATATCGTCCCCCCTTCCCTTCTCTCCCCTCAAGAAGCAGAAGTGCGTTTTCGCGAGTGCCGGAGAAAACGAATGAAAAGAAATTTGCGAGACTACTACGAGGTCTAACGAGGTCACCGCCGGAAGCAAGTTTATGGGCGCAATAAAACGAGCGCTCTTACGCATTGAAAGCCCTTGAAAGACCGTAGCCGGTATCGCCGCCGTGACCATTCATTCTGGTTAACTCGCTTTGTGCGAACAAACGGTCGCGTTGTAGTCGCGCAAGGTTTATAATCGGCGAGGAGGAACCGCGCGTCCGCGATTCCTCCTTTGTATTCGCGAGCGTCACGGAGAGAGAAATGTAAAAGACGCGATTTCTCTCTCGCGGCACGATGTTGATTGCAGCGAAAATCGTTCTATCGGGATAGAGCCTTTAACCGAGCGGATCCTGTCTTGCGGCGCTTCTCTGCAAAATTACGTTTACGATACTACTGACTTCGTTACGTAGTTTCCTCTAACGAGTTACGGTCGATCGAAATCGGATTATATCGAAAGTCGACGATGGGCGAGCACTTTTTTTTTCTAATTGCGAGCAAAGTTGTGACGCGCGAGGGAAATTGAAGGAACGCGAGACACGAGCTGTCAATGCTATCCAAATACATACGTAATCTGACTCGCATATCTGAAGCGCCTTTCACCACCGTTATCAATGTCGATCGATTAACCGTTTATTCACTCGTTCGCTTTTCGCCGTTCGACAGACAAGCAGCAGGAGCTGGATCTGCCGTCTCTGCGAATCGAGGATGCGGTCGCAGCAGCGGGTAGCGCGGATGCCCGGGCGGCGAAGAAGAAGGACCGCGCGCAGAGGGGCCCCGCTGCCATGTCGCACATCAGCGGCGTGAAACGGCCGTTGACACACACCAACAGCTTCACCGGGGAACGCGTGCCGGTCCACGGGGTGGAAACGCCGCACGAGGAGGAGCTCGGCAAGGTAAGAGCCTTTGACCTTTAAATGGTTTCGCGATGCAACGATATATACAGTTCCGTTGGGACGACATATATAGAGGCGTTCCTCTCTGACGCACCACGCGGCGCGGCGTTGTCGCAGCTGGGTTTTTCCCGAATCGCAAATCATTTCGCAGAGATCTGCGAAATGTAAACGGGATAGAAATATAAAAAATGAAATTAATTGCTGCAAAAATACACACTGCACGAGAACAATATCGTAATTATATATATATATATAAAGCATTGTTGCGGCATTTTGCTGCAACGTTATGACGTCCTTAACTCGAATCCCCATTTGAAACGTTAAAAAAATAACTCCAACGTCACAGAAAAAGAGAGAGAGAGAGAGAGAGAGAGAGAGAGAGAGAGAGAGAGAGGGAGAAATAAAAGGTTACAAAATTCGACAATTTGAATAACTTACGATTATTCGATTGTTACGTAAAAGCGGGTATTTTAGACACGTGATATTATAAACGAAAGCGGACGAATATATCTCACGTCGATTAGATGATCACTTTCTATTTGTCCGGGAACGCTCGCAGTAACGCGACCACGTCGTGCCTTCCATCTGTGGCACACTCGTTGCTACAATATAATGCAACGTTCCTACAAGATAATCCACAAGCGTCTAATATTGAAACGATAAGCAGTTAATTTGCGCCGTCTTACATCTCTCGAAGTTTCATCAATCCCGGAATCAATTTCGCCCACGAAGGCAATCTTCGCGCAAATGTCAAAGCAAATAGCAATGCGGCATTTCGATAGGATTTATACACATGGGTACTCACGTGCCGATGCTAAACTGGTTACGAGCCCCAATAGAATCGAGATTTATTCGACTGTACGATCATTAATCGCAGCCTAACGAGAGAGTGGCACGTGTAATCCGCGTTACATATCGATTATACGGTCGCAAAGCAGAAAAACAGAGCGATTAACATATGTTAATGGTAAGTTGATAAGTATATATTGCACGATTTTAATACGATTACTGCGATAATTACTAGAGGTTTTCACATGATGATTGCTCGATAATTAGCTCGATAATTGCAAAAGCTTTATTTAGTTATGAGGTAAAGAATGAATTTTCAATAAGAGAATCCGTAATAACTACGTGTATAATCATATTAAAATCGCGCAATATGCAATATTATTAACGTTTGTGCCGTTTTTCTTGTGCCATTGCCGAAAGGCACGATCGAAATTCGATATCGAAACTAAAATATATAACATTACACGGATCACACGCGCGGTTACCCTTTTTCGTGAGAAATAAAGTTATAATCGGTCTGTTAATTTCTAATCAATTCTTGGAAAGGATTAAGTTTGTATAGCCGATCGACGTCACGTGGGACGTTGCTCCGCACGGAATAACAAGATTACCGGTTCTCCAACCGGAAAGACAACCTCATAACCTTTAATTGAAAGAACGTTCAGGGAGACGGATGGTGCCGGAAATTTTGATTTAATTCTGCTAATAAACATATCTTTCTCTAAAAACATCCACCTTACGTAAAAGTCGTACGCTGCGCAGTTAAATTTCTATAACGTTTTCTACATACGATTAAAGACATAAATATCATTTTATAGGCCCACCTTACGAAACATCGGCAGTCATGTAAAAATATTAATTAGTTTCAATTAATTAGGGAAAATAAAAGATTAATGTGTGTGCTGTTAAAGTAGCCATCTCTTCGGCGAAAAAGGACTTCCGAGTATATCGCGAAATCATCAATTCGGAGATTAACAGAACGGTCTACTAAATATACGCTAAAGGTTTCTCGTATCTAGTCTTCCGCGAAAAGTTTTCGTTTGGCGAATTTATCGCAGCGGCGACCTCGTCGGTGATCACGTTTATTGTTTCTTTTCGTTCTTTTGATCCGCGCGCGATATTGACGTAAATTCCATCCGTATCCGAGAATTCCACGATGTTTCTGGCTTTCATCTCCGTGCGCCTATGGATATACCTATGTACCACGGGTGCGATGTGCTATATCGCGCGACTCGAATCACGGGCGTCATACTATACGCGGTTTCAATTTCGGAAAATTCCATCAACGACGCTCTCGATACCCTCGTACCCGCGTACTGGCCGAACTTTTCATTTAAAGTACTCTCCCGATTTTACCGTGGCATTAGTGTACCTACACGTACAACACACAACAAATGTAACGACACAGAGAAAGAAAGAAAAAGTACAAAAGAAAGAAAAGGGGAAGGATTGTAGATTCGATCACATATAAATCTCACGGATTGAGATTATCAAGAAACGCGAGAGCGACGATTTTAATTGCCGAGAGCAATTAAAATGTTTTGCGCGAAATCATTAAGGCCGCATCATTAACTGTGTCGAGTCTATATTTGATATTCGCGTCGAACTTTCATCACGTTTTCACATGCATATCACGAGTCTCGCATTTTGTTCGCTTCAGGGAACAACTCCGTGCTTGTTGCGCCATTTCAAATTCGCATGTCAATGCGTATACGTGGACGCGGGATGAGATTCGAGCGTTGAATATGTATTTCGAGTTTATTCATTACATAGAAAATCCCCGGGGTAAAAATGCCGCCTCTCTCGCTGAACCATTGAGATCGCTAGGGGAACCGTCGTAGGTAATAGCGAAGAATAACAATTGTTTTTAATGTCAAGGTATCACACCCGGTCACACGGAGCAGCGCGAAGCTTTAATTGGTTTCGGGCGAGCGCTGAAACTCCAGCGTGTATGTAAACATATAATGACACAGAAGTTTATCATTTCCATTTTTCATTCTACTTTTATACGTAGATGTTAATAAAGGGTCTTAAAGCGGTTAATTTATTACATTTGTACATCAGCTCGGAAGATACACGTTACTTCCCCGATACGCGAGTAAATTAACATCGCGCATATCTTCTCATTTCTTCTTTATATGACCGTGAGCTTATCTCTTTCTCGCGGTCGGCAAATACATGGCCGGATGACGATAGAATTTTTAAAAACGGAACGTTTACCCTGTCGCGTATGTACGATTACGCCGATTGCAAGGCCGGTTGTATTTTAACCGGTACAGGCAGAAGCATTTGGGCCGAGGTCGCGCGCGCGATTTTGATAACCTGAATAACTTTACCGATTAGCGACGCGCATCTTTCGCGACGAGGGACCTAAGAGGAGCTGATTTTTCGGCGCTTCTCCGAAAGTGAAATCGACGTCACGTTCACGGTGGCCTGAAATGAGATTTGCGGAATGTTTCAAGGTACACTCTCGCGACTTTGATTGCCACGTACATCGTAAACTTTATATTTGCGCCACTTCTATACGTTATAAAATATAATCCGTAACTCCAAGTCCTGCGAGAAGTTGCACTTTAGGGAGGAATAACTTAAACGCGTTCATTGTATACTCTCTTAGAAATCTTACTTCTGAGAAAGTAAGCGGTGAAAGGCCATCTTTCCATTATGCAAATTGAGGTAAATTTTCTTAATGAAAAAGAGGAAGGAACCGTGGGTGTACTAAGCGCCGCTATATATTCTGAATATTAATCAGATTTCTCGTAGAGAGTATCACCCGGTTGGTGATACGTTCGCCAGAACTAAAATGTGCGACGCAGACGTGTCCTTAGATGGCTACGTGATCCTGCGCAGGCTCCCCGAGACTGTGGAGACCCACTTTTGTGCCCACGCAATTATGATTCAACCGTCCCAGAACGCCACTTTAATGGATACATTATTTGGCGCCCAAGTTGACACTTCCAATGCACGCTTTGTGCGGGAACGAGGGACTATTATTGAAACTGCAGACGATCGAAATATCAGTCGTGGTGTGTTGCAACTCACTGAAAATCACACAGTTTAATGATATTTAGACAAACGATCCAGCTAAATCCCGTTAAATCTGGCTCGCTCGCTTGTCGTTCTTATCGTCTCTGTTGTCGCGCGAGTAATATGCGAGACTGCAATGTTGTCCGTGAATAATCAGCTTCGCGTGTGACCCCATGACGATAACGCGGGACCCCCGCTATCTATCTGTACCCGAAGACACATTGTGATATTATTTCGTTTAAACGAGTCGCTACAAGGCGCATTTGTGCTCATAATTAATGTCTACGACGCACGGTATAATAATTAAATAATAACCACAATCAATCTCTCTCTCTCTTTCTCGATGTCACTTCAAAGTGAAACATCTAATTCGTATATCACGTGCACAACGACGCTGTATTACTGGGAATATCATTGCTATAATGTCTGCGTAATTATTTACAGTTGCTCTCGGACATCGACAAGTGGGGTATCGACATATTCAGGATAGGCGAGCTCAGCAGCAATCGGCCCCTCACCTGCGTGGCGTACACGGCCTTCCAGAGTCGAGATCTGCTCAAATCGCTGGCGATACCTCCCAAGACCTTCGTTACCTTTATGATGACCCTAGAGGATCATTACGTGAAGGATAATCCCTTCCACAATAGCCTCCATGCAGCCGATGTGACCCAATCTACTCACACTCTGCTCAACACACCCGCACTCGAGGTTTGTATACATAATGCGTATATATATGTCTTCTGCTTATGTAATGTCGGTCTCCCTTTTTTTTTCGAGCTTGGAACTTAAGCGCGCTATCACAATAAGCTCTGCAAATATCCCATTAACGAGTGTAAGGTACTCGTACTTCGTAAACAAAAAAAAATTGAGATGTCGCAAAAAAGGAAATATGATAACACATTGTAAATAATATATTTTCTTTGCGTTACAGTCCGTGTTCACGCCGTTGGAGATCACCGCTGCATTATTCGCGGCTTCCATCCATGATGTAGACCATCCTGGACTCACGAATCAGTTCCTCATTAACTCAAGTAAGTATATCGGCGAGATTTATCAAATTTTCTGTTCGGCATCATTTGTTATTTTGTGCTGCGCTAAATATATTCATTAAACGTAAAGAAGAAGAAAAAAGTGCGATTAGCGTATTTGTTGCTTCTGTCTCTTTAATAATGATCAGCAAATTAATGATGTTTTTTTTTCTCTTGTTCAGGTTCCGAGCTCGCGCTGATGTACAACGACGAGTCGGTGCTCGAGAATCATCACTTGGCGGTCGCGTTCAAGCTGCTGCAGAATGAGGGCTGCGACATATTCGTGAATATGACGAAGAAGCAACGCCAGACGCTGCGGAAGATGGTCATCGACATGGTCCTCTCGACAGACATGTCGAAGCATATGTCGCTGCTGGCCGATCTGAAGACCATGGTGGAGACGAAGAAGGTCGCCGGTTCCGGTGTGCTGCTGCTCGACAACTACACCGATCGTATCCAGGTGCTGGAAAATCTGGTGCACTGCGCCGATCTGTCTAACCCGACAAAACCATTGGCTCTTTATCGACGATGGGTGAGCCTGTTGATGGAGGAGTTCTTCCTGCAAGGCGACCGCGAGCGGGAGCAGAACATGGACATCAGTCCGATGTGCGATCGGCACAGCGCGACCATCGAGAAGTCGCAGGTCGGCTTCATCGATTACATCGTGCATCCACTCTGGGAGACCTGGGCAGACCTGGTGCATCCGGACGCGCAGGAGATCCTGGACACACTCGAGGAGAATCGCGACTGGTACCAATCGATGATACCGCCATCGCCGCCGTCCGACGATCAGCAACAGTTAGCGACGAACGAAGGTCAACAGCAGCAAGACAGGATACACTTTCAGGTGACGTTGGAGGAGGGTGACGAGACCAGCGAGGCTGTAGAGGGCGGTGACACAAGGGCCGGCGATGACGGCGGTGGCGGCGAGTTCTCCAGCGAGGACCCGGGCGGTGAGACGGAGGAGAACGCCACGGAGGCTGGGATGTGACGGAGGCTCGCCGGTATTTGTAGGAAGCTCCACGAGAAGGTACAACAGAGTTGGTGGCGAGTGCGTCAGTGACACTCGCACCTAGCCGCGCCTAGTCGCCGGTCCTTTTGTATCGACCTATGCCACGTCGGCTGGACCACGAGGGAGGACGGCGATTAAAATGACGGGTGGGCCGTCTCTCGATCGGGCGGCGCAAAGAGACAACGTCCCGACGACGACGGAATTGTGATTCACGAAGTGCGAAGACGCTTCAGGATCGTTACGTTTCGGCTGGACCGAAACGAGCGACGCGAAACGGACGAAGCTGTACACACGTCTTTTGTCGTCGTCGTCGTCGTCGTCGTCGTCGTCGTCGTTTCAGTTTCGTCTCCGCGTTTCGTCTCATTGAATACTGTCAAGCGGGAGGGGCGAATCTCTCTTCACAAAGTACCTGCGCAAATGAAAGCGGCAGCTGCATGTTTGCTATATCGAGTGGGTGGCAAGATGTTTTCTTTTTTTTTTTTCCTTTTTCATTTACACACGCACACACACCGTGGATGGTGACGATCGGCGTCACAGTGATCGTCCATCGTGCACCGATCGTCATCTTCTTCAATTGGTTTAAACGACGCTTGTGTCGCCGTCGAAGGCTGGAGGGAGCCTCTCTTCCAGGACATGCAGGATCCTCAACAACATATCAACAGTGTACGATATACTATGGATTCTAGCCGATGCGTATTAGCGATACTTCCGAGCAGATCGATGTCTCTGTCTTCTTCTTTGGATTTCGAACGCCGCGCGAAAATTGTTGACACGTAAGCCAACGTTTGAGACTTATTGTACTTGCGTACGACGGAAGTTTATCAATTTGTTTCCAATTCCTGCGTTACAATGCGTTACAATGTAATGTCGTAAGCTCAACAATGCGTTGCATTCTCGTGGTCTAATTTTGCGAATGATCGAAACGTTTTTCGCCGATAGTCGATATTCAAAATTATCCGCGATAATGGATCGGATCGGAGTCCTTGATTCCGTTATCCGAATGCACGCTATGTCTGAAAAGGAGTAAGACGACGAAATCAGAAAATTCAATTGAACGGAAGGATACTCAGTTGCAGTTAGGCGCGTTCATCCTTTTAGTTCTTCGACGGTTATTCTATAGTCACCTACTACTATCGGTAGAGAAAGGGATACCTGTCCTTAATCGTAAGATTTTGTCATGTTCGCTTCGTAGACGTAGACAAGTTCGTAAGTGAATTGTTCGTAATCGAAAAAAAAAGCGAGAATCCAGAAGTAGCCGCGTGTCTATAAAAGGAAATGGTAGAGCAAACACGTAGAGTATTACCCGCCGTCTGTATAATTTAAGCGAAAGGAGCGCGAGAGGAAATGTCGCTTCTTTCTCCCATATCATGCAGTTGGCGGGGGGAGCACCGAGCAGCAGAACGCAGAGGAGGGGGGTGGGGGGGGGGGTGGGCATCGAGATAAGGGTACAATTAATTTTAATACACAACTATTTCTGAGAGCTGGTCTTTTAAGTTTGTATTAAAATTAATTACCAGAGCCGCGAGACGCTTTCTTGCGATATATACAATACACACGCGATACACATAACATATACACACATGCAGCATACACGATAACACAAACGCAATACGTACAACTATACAATGCGAGCGAGGATATATATCGATAGATGTTTTTAACCAAAGAGTAATATAAGTGATTGTTAAGTCGATTGCCGAGCGTGCCGTTCACCAATACGTCTTCTGACGACGAATAATCCGGCGACGGTAAACGGTCGCCGGGATTTCGCGTGAGATGTCAAAGGGGGAGAAGTGTCTTCACCACGAATGTCCATGAATCGCTCAAATTTGCAAGCTCGTTCGACGTTCAAACCGCGATCGCAATCCAAACGGACTTGGAACGCGCGCCGAGATGAACGTCGAACGTCCGCCACGCTCTGTTTTTTTTTTTTTTAATGTTATGCATCGCGAGAATAATTTTATTCTTCTCCTGGACTATACGAGTCGTACGAGAATCTTTTAATTTCCGAGAGAAGTGAGCGGGAGGGAGGAAAGCGGAGTAGTCGTCCGTATTGGTGGAATGGCGACAATTTCGCGCCTCGATGATATCAGGGAAACGAAATGAAGCACGTTATTAGCGACCGATTATGGGCGAGTGTGTGTCAAAAGAGAATCAGCCTAAAAAAAAAAAAATACAAAATTAACGTTTCACTACTACTCTAAGTCGTAAGCTTGCCATCGACTGCGCGAAGTAGGAAAAAAATTCGAGTCTGATCGGAAACGTGCGTAAGCGACCGGTGGAGCTCGGGCTCACGTAATCGTACATTTCTTAATCACGTTAAGGGAGAATTATCTAAAAATCGCATAACAAAAACAGAAAAAAAAACGGAAAAAAATACTACGGAGAAAGCAAAATCTCTATGTGTGTTGTAGACAATGATCTAGTGAGTGTTTTGGTGCTGGCCACCAAGCTTTAGCGCGTAAGAGAAACTCCGAGGTTCACGAGAGTCCGCGACTACATTGTTAAGTCGAGAAAAGGGGGG
>NW_012026802.1:2745810-2770003 GCF_000956235.1 Wasmannia auropunctata
AAAGGGGGGGGGGGGAGAGTTAACTTAACGAAGTTTTTAGGGCGTAAGCAACGAGGTTATAATAATAATATTAATAATAATTAATTGATAATAATCATAATATTAACAGTAATAATAATGATAAGCGCGATAAGAAAGATACTGATTTATTAATTAATGTTAACGATAACACTCGCTGCGCGAATGAACGTAATCGAGATTGTGTTCGCTTCAGCCGTCGGGGCGATAGAATGAGAGGAATAAGACGAGGAGGAGGAGAAGGAAGAGAAAGAGAAGGACGATAAAGTGTTATCGATGATGTACCTCTGCACTGACGTCGAGTTTGAAACTTGGCGAAAGTATTTAGACGGCGATCTTTTAATTATTTAGTCGCGAGTGCGTCTTTGATTGTATTTTTCGGCGCAGACGAGCGGAAACGCACTCGTTTCTTTCCGTAACGTTTTTTCTTGTCGCTCGTCTCGATGGATCTCGCGAGTGTGTGCGCAGGTACAAAAGTAAAAAATAAAAAAAAACGCCACAAAATACGATTTTGTCATACAAATCTCGTTGGATCATCATGACTTGTCACACTTCTAAACCGACATTGCTGGAGCAGCGAAATGTCTTCTCTAACATATAATCTGCCAGTTGCTCGTTAAAGAATCCCCCCAGAAAAAGGAAATGAGAAAAGGAGCTAAAGAAGAAAATGTGCAAGACACAGAAATGGACGATATAATGACGATTTACAAGTATAACAAATCGCGATGATTCAATGAGATGTGTAATAATATTTAGTAATAATAGATTGATAATATGATGATGAGATGGGGAGAGAAAAATAAAAATACCTGTTTGATTGCTGGACAGTTAAATGAATGTATTAATATCGTGTAATCGTCGTACGAGATATATGTGTAATAAAACATATTTATTGTCGGAAGTCTCGGTCTTTCTTTTCTTCAACCCATACGACCACAACAGCGTTGTTTTTAAAATTTATGTAAATTATTATAAAAAAAAAATTTCATGAATATGCAATGCCAGTATATATTCATTAAGTTAAAGAAGTCTTTTATAAATTAACTTTTTATAAATGATAATTATAAATATGATAAATACATAAATATACTAAATATGAATTTTTAATTCAATCGTAACTGATTTCTGGATATAGAGGAGGACGGTGGAGTAGACTGAAAACCACAGGGTCGTCTTAATTATTTGTAAATATATTATTAAGTATAACATCTATAATATAATAATGTAATAATGAAAAACCATTTACATTAATAGGTATCATTTACATTAATAGGTAATATTGTAATCCAATAGTAAAACACTCAGTTATGTATAGATTCTCGATTAGCCTTCAAGCGTGATGAACTTTTTAGGGTAGTAGTACCATCATCAAGATCGCGCGCGTGTTACGGTACGGCAGAACACTTATTTCCGCGTCCGACTGTGTCCGTAGTTTTTTCCCCTCCCCTATATCAATAGTTACATACGATAGTTTTTTTTTTTGTAAGTTGTCGCCGCCGCCACCCCTAATCTCTTATCTGATAATCCACGCCGCGCGCCCACGCGCACATACGTACATACGCGGGAATAAAGCCGATATTCCTCAGTGTGAAAAGTGTGTCAGGCGTCAGGGGCTTTAACATCGTGCGATCACTCCTAATCTAATCGTCTCGTTATTGCGGAATATATTGGAACGTCCTGGATCGCATCTGCGGTTAGCGCTGCCTCCGATTGGAAACACGAAACGTTAGTCATATATATCGCCGGGCCAGAATCACACGTCGCGGATCCTACAACGGAAAGAGGAAGCCTCGACACGTCCGGATTTCATTCTACGAAGCAGGCTCTTCACCCGCGCGAAATCGTCCGAACTCCTCCCGACAAGTATATACCTGAGTGCACCGGCTCCGAGAGAGCGAAACGCCGATAGGGGAGAGAAATTCGTCACCCCCTTCGATACGCGGATCGAATTCGAACCGACAAGCGCCCTATCGGATCTCGGCCCCGTCGTTTTACGGAAAAAATTCGATTAAAAATTACCATGTAACTCGCTAAGACTTAGAGACGGTAATAGTCGTTGTGTCGTGCCCTACAGGTAATGACGTGTGCGCGTGTTCGATTACACTGTATAAGGAGAGCGGGAAAGAAATCCTCCCCGCGTTTACGTTATAAACATCTGGATTATTTAACCGCTTAGAGTATCCGCCACTTAGTTCGCCCTCGTGGATGATATCGAGACATTCTTCTCAAATATATACTGTACATTCTGCGCGTGTCGTCGTTTTCTGCGAAAAATCTCTTTCTCTCACTTGAATCTCTTCGCCCCTCGTAAGTATAAAAAAAGAAAACAAAATATAGGTGAAAAAAAATGGTGATAGTAACGCATTCTACGCATTTAATTCGGAGAGGCTTCAAAACAGGCTACTTCGATGCGAAAAACTCGAGCAATTATTCCGCGACGACGGAGGCAACTCAATAGCGATTGCGGGTGCAACTACATGGATTACATTATAGTTACAAGAACAGAGCTTAATCTCGTCGATGCGATGTCGGCCGCACCGGTTAACTTCGCAACAATAAAAACATAGTATATATATTTTTTTTTCTTCTCACAATATAATTTGTCTTTAAATATTTCTGTATATTTGTATAACTATGTAACCTTCGATATAAATACCCTGAAATCTACACTCTCGCGATCACTATCATAAAATTGAATTCACCTCCAGCTCGCTTTTTCTTATCCTCCCACCTTCGTTTTCTTCTTTTTACAGGAAATATCTCTTCGCGTCGACGTGACGCGACGCGACGCGAGATTACACTCGTGTCTGTCGCTATATATATATATATATATATATATATATATATATATATATTCATTCGAATCCTTAAAATCTACTATGTACAAATAATCTCCCGCATTCGATTCTGGGATGCAACTTAAATGATAACTTACTAATACCAGCCTGCGAAGCTAGTTCGTAGAACAGATTTCGTAGAACAGAATAGAACAAGCTTACCATACTATAGGATACTAATTGACAGAGACCACGAAACATAAATGTAAGTATTCACAGTTGCAAGGAAAAATAACAGCTGTATTTTTACGGCAGTTAGAGCACTCTGAAGTCTTGGAAAGTCCGCATACGGTGTAAATAGAGAAATAATTGGAATAATTACAATTATCGGAATAATTACATTTTCAATTATATATAATTACCATTGTATAACAATGAAAAATGCAAACTTATCGTATTAAGGACATAATTGCAATAAATTAAAATTAAATTGCAAAAATAGTAAAAAAGAATTTGAAAATATTTTTTGCTAATATTGCCTATCATCATGGATTAAATACGGAAAGAATCGAACGCTGACCGATAATTGTCCTTTCGATCGTCTCGACTATGTCCTTATCAATTCGTTCCCTATATTTTGTTCGGTTTACCTAATAGTGTACAATTTATAGCCAACATCGAATTGTCGCGTAATATATATATATATTTATATATTTGTTTGCGTATATCTAACTGCCCAAATATATGTGTATAATTGATTAATACGCGGTCGAATACCGTTCTCACCCTCCGTCCTGCGAGCGGAGAGCC
The DNA here is from genome assembly GCF_000956235.1 of Wasmannia auropunctata. Taxonomy (NCBI): domain Eukaryota; kingdom Metazoa; phylum Arthropoda; class Insecta; order Hymenoptera; family Formicidae; genus Wasmannia; species Wasmannia auropunctata. The sequence continues at coordinate 2,749,416 of NW_012026802.1, forward strand.
CTTAAGTAAAATATTTCGGATAAAAAATATGTATATTTTGTCGACATGTTGGTTTCTGCTAGAGGATCGTATCAAACGATCGCACCATCGTCATTTCGTAACTCTTTCTTCCTTTTATACAATAACTCTCAACACTTTAAAATGTATTAACAAAATCCGATATACGTTCGGCTTAAAATTAAATAATTAATTAATTTCTCAAATTCATTGTATAACGCTATAGAATTATCTTTATTGGATTATTTTTGTAAAATTACATAAAAATTCAAAATCTATTTTACTAATTTCAGACCCTCTTTCACAGAATATTTAAATTATTCACAAAAATTATAACTAAATTCCACGGAAGAATCAATGTTATTATTATAACCTCAATGTTATTATTAACCCATGCGGTCTAAATCTACTGCCTATTTTCTCTCTCGATGCCGATATGTTATATTGCAATGACCTTCCGTCGCGTGATCATTTGATAATTGAATCGAATAATATTAGTTTCAAATTGCACTTCTTTCCTTATCTTATGTCTTCAACATTTCGATTAGTAGATTCATATTGGAGTAGATAAAAGAGATCAAGTTAAATCAATCAAACATATGTTCGACATTTAAAAAAATTTTTTTTCCGGAATTGAATATCTTTAATTAGCGTAATTATTTCTATTTCTCAATCGCTCTAGATTGTTTATTCCATTATTATTTCATCATTTAAGTTAATTTCATGTGTTTTTTTCACAAAGAAGAAAATAATTCATGGCAGTGATATATTTCATTGTTTATCTCAGATCGTTACCATCTTCAAGTCCTTGCGCTGCAAGTACATACATTTTCGTTACGACTACACGACACTCGTAGTAGGATCGCGCGACCGAGATTTCCCGATCACTTCACAGAAACTCTCGATGGCGTACGGTAAGTGTATCGACCTCACATTCATCGCACGAGGATTAAAGTTCAAATGGCGGATCAGTGTAGTTTTTTTACAGAGTGCTTACAGACTAAACGCTCCCCTCTCGAATAGATATCTCTCTCCCGCGCGAGGTGTACAAAAGAAAGCGAGGAATTCTCCAGGAGCAAAAAGAGTCCGTTTTTCTCGTCCGTTATTCTTATGGTACTAACAGCGATAGTAGTAGTAATTACAGTAATAATCATTCGTATGGTATCTCTCTTTTTACAGCTCCTCCTCAACGGCAAAGAGCGATTTCGTGCCACGAAGCTTTTAACGGAAAATGCGTATAATTACAGGTTGGACGTGGCAGTTCTCTTATTCTTCCCTAAGTAAATACATGTATCGCCCGTCGCGCTTAAGTAGCGTCGAACGCGTCCGGCGAATGTGGCAGTGACAGCGGAGCTACTTCTAAGTAGTTATAAGATCTATCACTTCCTCTCTCTCTCTCTTTTCTCGCTTTCTCTCTTTCTCTCTCTCTCTCTTATTCTTCCATTCGTTCTTTCTTTCTCTCCCTCTTTCTCTCACTTTTACTCCTTCTCGGTCTATGAGCAACACTCATTTCATATAATATTGGCCCCAGCACCCTTATTATTTTCTTTTATTATTACATCATCTCACGCGACGACTAGTACAAGCATCAGGAATTTGCACAGTATCGAGCAAAATTAGGTAGTTATTATTACAGTTTACGGAAAATATTCTTTCCATGAAATTTTGTGTTTTTATGTATACTCAAAAAATGGATCGATATTTAACTGTCAAATTAAGTAAGTATTCGAAAATTATGATTGCTTATTTTAATATACAGAGTGTATCAGAAAAGTCGTATGTCCTTTTGCTGGCAAATTCTGGGAAGTATTTTAAGATGAAAACTCTTGTACCTACAAAAACGTCGAAAAACACTTTAAAATAGTATATCCACAGTTCCAGCAATTAGACAGTTTTGCGATAAGCGCATCAATTACGTTAATATTTAAAAAGCGAGTCAATGTACAAAGGCCCTTTGCAACCGCGATGTACCAAGCCTGAGCGTGCGAATTTCAGACGCTAATTGGCTAAATTTGATCGTTTATAATTTGAAAAGTATTATAGTCTCGATATTTTCGTATACGAGTTTTCGTCTTAGAATGCTCTCCAGAATTTGCCGAGCGAAAGGACATACGACTTTTCTGGGACACCCTGTATTATAAATAAATGCACATCGTAATAAATAAATACAGACGTAATAAATAAATGCACATCTCTCGTAACGAGACATCGCCCGTAAGAGATAAAAGCGCAAATAGAACTCGAACGCGTCGTCCGTTATTTCCGGTCACGACCTCGCGGAACTAGCGGCTCTTTTCGCGAAACTCAATAAGTCGTCGTTGGGTTTTCCTCACATCTTCAAAGGCAAACGTACACCGTTATACAGTAACGCAAATCCACGCCGACTCTACGTACGAAGACATCCGCCACACGCAACACGTTCTCGCCACGCCTTTCTTATAGAGAAAAACGTGATAAATTCTCCGATATATACGAAGGCAAACACAAACGCGAAGTTTCATTCGTGGGCAATAAACACGGCATATTTTCACGCTGCGATCACAATTGGGCGTGGTAATTAGAAGATAATTTCTGCAACTGCAGTTGTATCAATGGAATTTGAATGAGAGGGAGGAATATTTTGCAGCCGCTGCGTATATAAAACCAGGCGCAACACAAATAACGTTTTTTCGCTTTAATTACCAACTTATGAAAAGATACCGTAATGTTAGTAGCAATATACGACAATACGCGAAACGTTCTTTCATTAATTAATACCGCGTATCGTATTTTTGTACGCTCTTTTTGCAACAAGGTAGTTGCGTTTTGACTCTCTCTTCAATAATAACGTTATTTCGATCAGTCTCTCTCTCGTAGCGGAACGTGTGTAGGAAGCTCGCGTTTCGTGGACGCATCGATTTTTTATGTACATTCGTAAAGCCTCGCTTCCGCACTCGGCCCTGCCACATTCGCGGGGCTGGCACATGCATCTCTCTATGTATATATACCTTACCCGTTTCCGACTTGTCTCTTTTTTTTTTTATTTTTCTTAATCACTTCACCCGTCCCCGCGTCATGACGCACGCGCGCTCACTTATGTCCTAAGATTGATTATTTTAGTTTACCTCGCCGTACCCAGAAACGTCACATATAATCACTGCAAATGCAATATTTCGCAATAAGAGTCTTTGTCCTTTCAACTATATAGCCACCGGTGCGTGGCGCGTCTCGGCTCAGTGGCATCACCTCACGACGTATCTGGCGAGAAGGGCGCCGAGGAAAACGTGGAGGAGAGACACTGGCATCCGTAGCGGCGCCCACGTGGTCCCCGACGAAACGTCGCCGCATTGGGCTGGAACACGCAATCGGGATATTTCCCTTAATAAAACATAAGAATAAGACATGTAAACAAGGGAGTAAGATACGGAGAGAAGAGACAGAAATCTGAAACACCCGAATTCGTTGGATCAATAATGTATAACTTCGTCAAGTTAAGAAAACTCGGTAAACAAGATATTTTCAAATCTCTCAATTTCACCTCTGTAAACCTAATACCCTCACCATTAAAAAAAAAATTCGATTACAATTCGTTCTGGAGTCGCGAATTTATTGCTCCGACTCATCCGTACGAAATTGATATTAAAAAAATGAGGATGCAGACTTCATGTCACGCTAGCACTCCTATTTCTGAAAATCACATACATACTACTGTAAAGAAAAAAAAAAAGATAGAGTAAATACTGGTATCACAAAAGTCTCAATTTCGTGAAATTAGGAAAACTTTTCTTACCGAGCGAGTGCCACGCCGCGAAATCACGCAGTATTATTTAATAATTATAATTGATGAAAGAGAAAAATGCGACGAAGTTATACCGCGGTTAAACAATCTCACGGAGAGCGAAACTCCGAGCGAGTGGAGTCGTGTGTCGCGTCCGGAATTAACAATGCTCACCGTACGACGTGAGGTTCACCTGCCACGAGACTGGATAGCGATGAGAGGCCCTCGGACAGGAAGCGAGATGGCCCGTCACCGAGAGTTCACGACTTCCTGTCGTCGCGGCGGACGCGCTGTAAACGAGGCAGTAACGCCCGACGTCGGTGCTAGCCACCAAGTAAGCGGTGTCGTTCTCCACCCAAGTTCCGTGGCATAAGTATTCTGAAAACGAGAGACGGGCATCGGCTGTGTGAGCAGAGCGAGATAAAGATGAACAAAAAAAAAGAAAGAAGATGGGGGGGGAAAGAAATGGCAGCGTGTTGTTCCGCGAGTTATTCTCCGCGCGCTACAGATCTCGCGCTAAAAAGCGCCGCTTGCAAAGTCGCATTAAACTTCTCGATTTCTTAAAGTACTGCGAAGGCAGAGGCGAGATTATGGACGCGCCGTAACTTTGCGCCCACAGTATATAGGAAAAGTTTTTTTTAAGACCGTTTAAAGGACCGACGACAATAACATGCTAAGCCACACGGAGCAAATTTGACGGGGCAGATGGAAAAAGGCCATAACTCGTTAATGAGACTTGGCATTATCTTCGTCGCCACCCAAGTTTGTTCCTCGGCTCTAAAAAGGGCATCTTTTTTGTACTGTGGATATTAAAGGAAAAAAATAGTTCGTGTACCGCGAGAAATTTTCTAAGCCGTTGCCCGATGTTACCTCTGGAAATTATAGCAGAGCACTATAAAAGGTGTATGAAGTGAAATTATTAAACCGCGTCAGTCACGAGTTATTTAGTTATATATTAATACCCTGTTTCAAATTATTAATTATGAAAAAATGAATCGTTTCGTCAGGAAATGTTACACGCGTTGGATTTATCGCTCGTAAATTTTCATAATTTCGCTTCCTCGTGAACGAGATGGCCGTAATCCCTCAACCATTCAATTAACGTGACCAACGAAGGGCGGGCGAAAAAAAAATGCGATTCGATCGCCCCGGGGAAGCTACTTTTATGTCATCATTTTTACGGCACTTGCTCCTCTCCGCCTTTCCGGCCGTAACAATGCGCGCGAGAACGGAAGAGGAATAAACGAGGACCGTAAATCCTTCCGACACATCGATATCAGTGACGTTTCGAGCGACGATACCCGATCGTACTTGCGAGATAGTAAGATGAGAATTTACTGCGGTCGCTCGACAGCTCGTGACTTCGCGTAAAGAGGAAACGCGAAACCGCGTCGTGTTCAACGGCGAGCGGGGAGGGACGGGAGGGGAGGTGGCATGTATCAACGGTAAAAACTAAACGCGTTAAGCGCGACATTGATGTATCAGAATAAATGTAGAATTTGTTTTTACCTGTTGTTCACCTGGACACGCGAATATGACGGTCCGCTGGAACAATTATCGATCATCGTACCACGCCTATTTGATAAAACGATCCGATAGCATTAAAGCGATCGGGTAATTTTATTCCCCGATATCTGGCAAAACGGTTCATCTTACTTTGTGTGCCGTAAACCTCTCCGGGAAAACGCGCCGGATTCGGGAAAACGCGAACGTACGCGGATTCTAAAAGTGAATCGTCGTCATGCGGTAACGATATAAAGTTCCCAACGCGGCTCTAATTTCGTCGGCGGAGATTCCGAGATTGGAGGGTGCATAATTAGTCGAGAAAGTCCGCGGAATTAGAACACGTGTTCCCGCTCGTTCTCGCTGCTTGCCGAACGAATCCTGATTCCGACGCGAGGTGGAGGGGAGGCAGGTGGTACAACGCGATTAACGATCGCGCTCGAGGAGTCGAGATATCCGGACGTCGGTTCTAAGCCGACCGCGAACCGGGCGCGCGCGAACCGAGAGCTGTTTATACGAAGTCTTAATGGCCATTCCGCCTTCTCATCGCCGTTGTCCTCGTCCTCATCGCCGCTGGTATCTGTGTCTCAGAATACAATCCCATGTCGACTGCCGCGAGGCACGGGTCTCGAGTGCCTAAATCCTCGGTTGTGTCAACATGTCCCGGTAACTCGCGCCGCTAAAATAATTCCCGGCTACGAAACGCCACTCTCTCTCTCTCGCGCTCTGCCTCTCTCTCTCTCTCTCTCTCTTCGCACCTCGCGCACCGAGCTTTGTAACATATCAACGTTCTCGCGGATTACAGAGAGACACACCATCGACTTCGCACGCGCTGCGCATCCGTATCGTTTGCTTCACGAGGGATTTAATCCACCTTCTATCTTTCCGGCGATCCAGCTAATCTGGAAATCGTCCCTGAATTATTTTGGGATCACTTTGCTATTATTGTTATCGTTGTTGTCGCGCCGAGAACGCAGCTTACACTGACGTTGATGTATATAGAGACGCTGAGCTGGTTGAAATATAGAACGTTCCTGGAACGATTTAAAAAAAAATGATTTGTTCCATTTCTAGCTTCTCACAGAGTAACTCATAAGTGCCACAAACACAATAAAAAATATTTCGATCAAATACACACGTCGGAAGGCACCTTTATGCTCGATAAACTACTCTCTTGGTCACTTAAAAAATTCTAGCTACGCCAAAAATGATTCAGCTCATTTCTACTTTTGCGCAAAGTAACTCCTAAGTGCCAGACACAGAATAAAAAAATGTTCCGAATACACGCGTCGGAAGGCACTTTTATGCTCGATAAACCACTCTCTCGATCACTTAAGAAATTCTAGCTACGCCAAATTTAATTTTGCCCATTTCTACTTTTGCGGAATGTGCCAGACATAAAGTAAAAAATATTCCGAACGGCGTAGCTAGAATTTTTTAAGTGACCGAGAAGATGGTTAATCGAAGCATAAGGGTGCCTTCCAACGCGTGTATTTGATCAAAATATGTTGTATTGTATTTGTGGCAATTATGTTACTCTGCAGTGCAAAGCTAGAAATGGAACAAATTATTTAAAAAAAACGCTTCGGAAACGTTTCAAACTTCAATCAGCTGAGATGCTGAAATAGGAGAAACTCGATACAATAGTTATTTTGATAGATTGCGTACGAATATGTAAATGCATCTATTCCATCGAAATTAATAAATCTACCGTAATAATAACGCTTCATATATATATAATATATATATTATCAGTTGAATTAGTCTGATTATAGATGTAACAGCAGAGAAAAGTTCTGGCCCCCACGCCGGTAACTTGCAGCCGATCCGAGTGACCGCGAGCGTGAAAATCAGACGGCCATAGTCGAGAGAAGGCTGGGTAGAAGCGCGACGGAAGGACAGGGACGATGCGGCGCGCGACGTGTCAATTTTTATGTATGGAGTCAAACGAAGTGCACAAAGTTAGCGCGGCCGTAAGCAAGCGCTATACCCCGGCAACCGTGACGCCCGCTGCCTTTCCGCAAACTAACTATCACCACTTGTGATAACTTTGCGCGAACTAGGATGGGACGAGACGAGAGAGGGAGGTGCGGGTAATCCGATAAGATGTTCCGGGCGGACGTGCTCCAACCCGTGTCGAGTCTCTTCCTCCCCTCCCCCCCCCTCTCTTTCTCTCTTTGAACATCCTCGCGCCGAACATTCTGCTGAACCACGAAGCTTTCCGCGAATACGTCGAAGACAACGGCGTCTTGCCTCGAGTTTTTTGAACACCGTTCGCATTGTCCCCGTAAGCTCCTTCCCTTTAAAAATCCGTTATAGTTTATAGAACCGCGGATAAGAGAAGCCAGGAAGATTCAAAGATGACGATAACAGCTGACGACTACGTCTGTTAACCATGCCGACCCACGTCACACGTCGAGGATCCGTCAAAGTTTGCGAGAGTGCGCTTTCAAAGCGCTCGTCGTCTGTCGTGGATGAAATCTTCTCTCGTCGCGCGCTTATCGGACATCTCTTTGGTTAACTTCCTTCAGTTAAGTGAAATCGCGACGGGAACAAAAAGAAAATCCCCCGTAGCGCATAAATTCTATCGTACTGCTAAATAAGTCGCTGAAAGTCGCGGCTAAACTTATATCTGATACAGCCAAATCAATTCACGACGAGAGATAATGAATTAATTCGAAAAAAGAATATTTCTAACTATTTCTCCAACTATTTATTGTTCAAATACACACAGAATTATTATTTCATATATTGTAAGATCAAGAATTGAGGATCGCCGAGCTTCCTCCTTCCTGGTGCGAACAACGAAATCGTATAAATAATAAAACTTTATTCCTCGTTGCATTTTATGATGCACCATCGTGCCCAGATACTGGGAACTATTCCAAAACTATAATAACGCGTTCGCGCGAAGCAGTAACATACGGCAGATGGGATAATCCTTACCGGATAGCGCCTCGTCGCTGCAAGACGTGGCGAACTCCATGCGATCGGGTGTCCTGCAACCGATGTCCAATCTACGTACACTACCGTGGTGGCACTGGCTCGGGAACGCTGTCGAGGGCACTCTCACGTCGTGCACCTCCGCTGCGTTAGCGACGCTCTGCTCGCCGTCGACGGCCAATACGCTTTCGACGCTGTCGGCGTTCGGTGGCCGAAACAACGACACGATCTCGTAGCGACCGAGATTGGGGCATTGCCTGGTCATCGGGTCGGACGCTGAAAACGCGTAAAGATCACTCAATTACGTGTGCCTCCATTACTTTAGATCAGATCATAATTTTAGTCCGTAGACAATTCCGACCGGCACGATTGGCTTTTAGCAATTTCGATAATAATTGATCCAATAACGCAAATAAACAGATCGACGAGATATAAATAGACCGTTCGTATAAATTTTCTCGTGTGTAAAGAGCAGCCATTAACTTTTACACGATCTCTCCCCCCTGGATGACGAGCGACAGAGGATCGCTGCTTACATTGCGGTGTAACTTTTAGCCGAGCAATTTGATATGCGATCGACACGCAGTCGACGCGTTCCGCACGCTAAGGTGAAACCGCGTTCTACTTTGTTCCTATAGGAAATTAGCGCAACACGATCCACGTCAAAGTGAGAGCCCGCTGTTTATTGTGCTCAACGTCAAAACGTTGAGTCTCCCGGGGCGATCCGTTCAAGAAATTCGACGCGAAGGATTTCTGCTTTTATGTATGAGACCTTTTTTTACCGCTGTTTTATATTTGCTACATCAGTCACTGCCTCGGCCAGGACTAAAAGCCTCGAGAACGAACTGCCTGCTTACTTTACACCAAGCTTTTCCGACCGCCGACAAGTTTTACGGTCGAGTGATAAAGATAGAAGCATAACAGCATTTTAGAAAGTGTCACCTTATTCAAGTTTATCTATAAGTAATTACATAATTAATACAATATTAACCGTATAATGTCTGTTAAAGAGTCCACTTGAATTTAGAAACTTCACACTGACGTCGTTAAAATTACGAAAACAAACTAAAATTAAGATACGAGATATCCTGCATGCACAGTAAAGATATATCTGTTTAAAATACATCTTGAAGTTAACGGACAGATACGACGGATACATGAAAATTAATGTTCCTGAAGCGATGGATGAGGATGGACGTTAATATCCGTGGTCTTGTTATATATACTGAAAAAGATTGGGGGATGTTACTTTCTCACAGCTTTTCAGTCGAGCCACCCTCGGTGGTAGCGCGCGCGATATAACCGGGGAGTGTGTCGCGAGACACACAAAAGGGAAGACGAGTGCGAATGTCGGCGCGATAAATTCCGCACCGGCGGCGCGGCGGAACGGCATACCGCTCTCCGTCAACGTTGCCGGAATCGGCTAAGGAGAAACTGAAAGGCGAGCCGACTCTACGAGGAGAGACTTTACGACGGATCCGCCATATGATCCTTTATGCGCTCATAAACCCGCGCATCGCGAATTGATTGTTAAACTCCGCCATTCGCGAACTTCTCGCCGTACTACGGCGCGCCCGCGCGCTCCTCTCTCTCTCTCTCTCTCTCTCTCTCTCTCTATCGCACAAATACATAGGTACTTTCCATCACCGGGTACATAGTACAGCTTCCCTCTCTACTACTCCTTTCGAAGTACCTTTCACGTACAGATTCTTGGACAGATTTGGGGTAGATTTATCCTTCGCAATAATGTCGAGGCATCAATCATTCTCGAGACTGCAGCATTGAAGATCTAGGAAATTTCGCGAAACAGCCGCCCCGAGGGCAAAAATAGATAACCAAACTTTATCCCTCGTTTAATTTTAAGTAGACTTTTCACTTTAAAAGACTCTTAGGTCGAGGATTAGTTACAAAAGTATTTAAACTCGAATGTTGGAAAGCTACTGGAACTTTCACCGAGCTTTCGCGCGGGAGAAAAATCGAGTTTGAATCGAGGGACCTGTACAGATGAAGCGAAAATGCGTGAAATTTGGAACACGCTTTGCATATACGTGGACGTCTCTGCTTAGAAACGTACGCGAATCCGTGTGTCAGGACTAGGAGAGAGCCCGGTAAGGTTTCGAGACAAATCACGAGCTTGCACACGAGTGTGTGCGTGCGTGCGTGCGTGCGTGTGTGTGTGCATTTGAGTGAATCGTCCGCCGAGATCCGTCGTATATCCCGTACGTCGCCGGACTCAACGGATCGATGTCGGCAATTGGCTTTAGAAGCTAAACAGAGCGCTCTTTCGTTAGACCGCGAATCACGTTTTATTCCGGAAACTCCGGAAGTGGAGTATATGGGGCGCGCCTGCTGGCGAGTCAGCAGAGAGCTCGCTCCGGCGAGCCGCGATAAACACGCGCTTGCAAAAGAGTGCAATGCGATATATTTGCATCGATAGAGTACAATTCTCCAGATGAATCCAGCACGAAATAAATTACGTCGCGGTACAAGATTAATACTTTATGCGAGCTGCAGCTGTTTAAAGTAGCGGCGGAACGTTCGTGAACGTCTCGTGCGAGACGTTGGGTGCGAAACGTATATCGAGTTCTCATTCCGTTTTACACACGGATCTCTCTCTCTCTCTCTCTCTCTCTCTCTCTCTCTCTCTTCGACTCCTGTCAGAGTAACTCGATAAGATCGAGACAAACCAGGGGACGCGAGCAATGAATCGGAAGAAAAACGGAGGGCTCCTTCAATCGAGGTCGAATTGACACCGAAGCGCCGACGGGAGGGGGGCAGGGGAGGGGGAAGGGCGGACACGAGAGCCCCGGAAATCACCTTCGAGCAAACCTTTCTGATTCCGGTTTCCGGCCGCAACGCGGGCGCGGCCGAATTTCCAATCTACTTAATCTTTGGCTCACGGCGAGAAAGAAATGGGCATACTATTTCACGATCCCGTTACATCGTCGGCGCCCCACGATGTGGTAATGGATCTCCCGCGAATGGCGAAGAAATTTCACGCCCGCGGAGTGCTCGAACACGATATTATCTCTCGCGTACTTTCCACCGCGTACCTTCGTTCGCGTCGAAGCGAAGGCGACGTCGAGAGGCGAATGGAAAATTAAGAAGCCGCAAATATTAATTGAGCGATAATGCAACTGACTTTAAAAGAAGAAGAAGAGAGAGAGGCAGGGAGAGAGAGAGAGAGAGAGAGGAAGGGAGGGGGGGGGGGAAGAGAACCGTGCCCTTTGACAACTTCCAAAAGAAACTGCAAGTTAATTTGCAAGCCGCTTCTCATTGGAATATCGGCAAATTAATTTACCCTCGATTAATTACCGGTTGTAATGCCGACAAAGCAAAAATGCCGGGATGCATTAACGCGGCCTGGTCCCAGCCGCGCTTAACTGCGTTAATTGAAATTGCAGTAACAAACATATAACACGATCCGTCAACGTGAGCACTGTTAAGCGTAATCAAATTTTGCGTATATTACATTTCGCCGGGCTCGGCGAAAGTTGACACCCCGCATTAAAGCCCAATTAGTTACTTTACTGCTGCGACGTGATATTGCGACGACAATGCGTAATTCGATTAGGAGATCAGAATTTACTTACTGATGAACGTCGTGTACGGCATCGTGTGCGAGTTGAACGTGCTCGAGTTGCATATGTCGTCGGGCTGCTGGCCCCATTCCGACAGTTGCATCTCTATTACGTGCTCGTCCCTCTTGTGGAACATGACGCATACGTATCCGTTCTTGCTGAAAAGGAAGACGTTACAAAAGTCGTTAGATGTCGAAAGAATTGAGAGGGGCATCGCGAAGGTTGAACTTTTAACACTGGGGGGGGGGGGGAGAGTTGTTTTAAACTTAGATGTACCGTGACGAGGTAGACTTCTCGCCGAGACTATTTTAACTTGTTCGAGGTCGTTCGAGGATTATAAGAAAGAGATCGCGGAAGGTGACGGCGGGAAGGATGTTCTCATTGTGAATAACGCCGTTTAAGTCCCACCCTCCTTATATAGGCTGTAAAAATAAGACGCCTCCCGGCGCGGACGAATAAAAATTTGGATCTGAAAGGATTAGGCGCACGGGATACGCTTTAATAGTCGGCCCAGTGGCCCGTTAAAGGCTGATCTCGAGAAGATGGGGAGTACGCGTGCCCTTTTCTGCCCACGGTGCAGGCGGCGGCGGCGGCGGCTAGGGCGGAAAAAAAGGGAGAGCACCCTAAATCTCCCGCAGGATTAAGATTTTATTTTATCAGGACCTTTCTTAACGGCCGAACGTTAAGTTTAACGCAATTCTTTTACGGCCGCCCGCCTTTACGGCGGAATCTGAAAACTCGACTGCTCCACGCGCGCCTATATGTATACGTACAATGTACTATATATAACGCCGCGTATAAGTTCATATCTGTATACAGCCCCGGCGATATACGTTTACATTGTAACCCCGTGGAGCACCGTCCCGTCGTAAGCCGTTGCGCGCGAACCGGAAACGACGATCTCGACATATATTTGTCTTACGAGTTCCCCGCCCGTGAAGAGGGATATAAAGTTTATATTACTTCTCGATGGCTCGCCTCTCGCGAAACTAGTTTCCGCGATCGCGTCCGGGGATTTCGCGGGCGGCATTACGGACGAATTTTTTGCTGGATTCAATTTAATTGCGCTTGTTCTGGCGCCTGTCGAGGGGCCGCGGGGCGACAGCAAGAAAGAGAACTGAACCCGTCCGTTCACGCGGTGGACTATATATATATATATATATATATATATGAGCTCGCGCAAGAGAAGGGAAATTATCGCTTAATCATATTAAAGAGAAATACGATAGCTCTCGGACACTTCGCATACAATGAGCACCGATCCGCGTTTCTGCTTTAGGCAAGCTATTCTGAAAACTCGAACGAATTCATAAGTCACAACGGGGCTTATAATAGTCGGGCTTAATGTGGTTGCGACTTTTATGAACCGTATCGTTTCGACTAATTTGTCATAAATATCGGATATATATAACCGTAAAGTTTAAAAGAGATTTTTATTCGCGATACTTCTGCATTATCATGTCGACAATTTTATTCTCATTAAAATCCGATAAACACCGATCCGCGTTTCTGCTTCGGACGAGCTATTCTGAAAACTCGAACAAATTCGTAAGTCACGACGCAGCTTTTGATAGTCGGGCTTAACACGTGGCTGCGGCTTTTACGAACCGTATCGTTTCGACTAACGTGTCATAAATATCGGATATACATATAACCGTAAAGTTTAAATGAGATTTTCATTCGCGACACTTCTGTATTGTCATGTCAAAATTTTATTCTCATTGAAAATTATTCCAAATATAGTTGTGCGGTGGTTAAATCTATTCTTGGGTGATCATCGAAATAACAATTGCGCATTTTTTAAAATGAAAGTACTATATAGTCAGCGCTAATCTGTACCGAAGTCGATCCCCCACAGAAACCGGGTCAGAGTGTTGAAAGTTTCAAGTCGCTATTTCAGCGTCGATGTGGAAAAATAGGCAAATTGCACAAGGCATGGCACAAGGAAAATTACGATCCACCTTAAATATTCAGCCGGTGCTTTTAGACCGTCGACCGTTACGTTATTTCTCCCGGCGGAAAGTATGTGCTCGCGACGTCAAAATTTCATTATTCGCCGCGGACTATGATTTGCGGGCGTAAGGGGGGACTCCCCGAGAGTGGTCTTTTTACGGAAAAATATCCCGTAGCCGGGGCTGTAGCGCGCATTCGGGCGTATAAAAGCATTGTAATAAAACGTGACGAACGTCAGGGGTTGGCTTCGTGGAAACCGACACTCGTCTGCGATATGATTGATCGATGTCAGTTTTCCGGGCCGAATCACGATACGATACGATCCGCCGACCGCGCCGGCCGCCCTCGCACGGTATCCGTACCGCGTACGTGTGGTAAAAACATACATGTGTGGAAGACGGAGCGTTAAACAGCATGCGTGGCGTGTGGCTCTGGGAGGGCGTAAAGTGAAAGCCGTCGCGAGCGTGGGAAATCAGCGATTAGAATAGCGAAGATGGGAGTGAGAGAAAAAATATAAAATGTAGGTAGATAAAAGAGAATGGGTAACAGAAAGATTACTTAACGCGGAGAAAGCTAAAGCAAAAGATAGAGACGGAAACTAAGAGCACATTTCCTACCGTTATCTCCACTCGGCGAGAGCCATTTTAAAATATCAGGATAATGGGGTGGAGAGGAAAAAGAAAAGATTCGTGTAAATGGCATTTAAATTTCAATGCGCGAGAGAAAGCATGATTCGCGAAACGTGTTTGTCTCGCCAAAACATACCTATATTACAGCGCTATAAAATTGTTTTGCGGAAAAGGGATAAAATGATCTATATATATATATATGTATATATATCACATGCAGAATGTGCGATAGGCGAAAATACTACAATATCTTGACCAAATATCGACAGTTAACGATACTCGATCACTATGCAATCGAATAAGTAAAAAATCGTTTTCAACCTGACCGATGGTGATCGTATGTCAACGTATTCGAGATGCGCGCCGGGCGGTGACCGAATGCGTTCGAAAATATTTGCCGAAGGATATATAGACGTAACCGTTAAAAAGCGTAGATCTGTCTCGTTGCAGCTGTTACTCCTCCTCTCCCCGAATTAAAACGAAATGTAAAATACTGTGGTCAATTCGCATCGCGAATACCCGAGAGCAAAATTTCGCGATTATTTGACGAAGGCGTGGAGTAAACAGTCGCCGTAATACCGTCTTCGACGAGCGATGAGGCAATCGAGGACGTCGCACTGATTATGAATAAAATACATATAACGGCAAAAGTTTCGAAATTGTCCATCGCGCCACGAAAAGAGGGGGAATTCCTGCGGAAAGTTCACGCATACAATAGCACGTAATGCAATATGCATCGCGACGTTGTCCTCCGCTGTGACTTGAGAATCTGAGGCGGTAATAAAAATATCCGCATTATTGCGCCGCACTTAAGAGAGCAAAGTAATTCTACTTCCGCGCGGCTTTAGCGGGAAGTTTGCGTTCGAGAAAAACTGTTGACGCAAATTCTTATCCATCCATGTGTCTGCGTTAATTATAAAATTGATATAGCGTCGTTATAACGTATACAACAGCGTATCGGTAATCGTTCCACGATGAGGTTGGATGTATCGATATTCCCCTCGGTAGAAATTTTCTATTTTAGATCGCGCACGAGGTTCGCAAGAGGTGTATTTTCGGAAATTCTCGACGGGGTAGCGCCGTACCTCGGCAAGCCCGATGCGATAATGCATCGACGGCGGCGCGATAACGTAAAGAGCGGCAACTTAATTAATTAACTTGTGCAGCGCGCAGCCGTTTACATTCGGTTTCTGGCGTGCATCCGGAAACGCCCGACCGCCGTTATCGTTCCCCAGCGTGCAGCGGCGGCGGCGACTTCTTACGGAGATCGTGTGCATGTTACGTTTCTCTTTCACCCAGCCCGCATCCCCCTCCCCCTACTGCATGCGCTCCCTTTCCCGCTCGCGCACGACGCGCAACGACCGTATTCCCTGTTTTCCTTCCCGGGAAGTTCTTTCGCAGTTCATTGATGATTAACCGTATAACGTTGATACCTTAATTAAAATTTCCCCTAATTTAGCGATACGTAATCCGAGGATATTGGTACCGCACGTAAGTCGTTAATTAAATGCAAATAACAGTTACATTTGGATGTTTATTCTTAAGAAACGTACGTCATCAGTACATCACCGTCAAAAATATTATTAATCACGTAATTGTGAACAATATATGCAACGTACGCCCGGTCGATCGGCCTGCCGTGTAATCACCGTCCAGCGCACATAATCACGTTTGTTCGTTCGTTCGTTCGTTGTCGATTAAAAATACGTCGCGCCGACGCCGCGATGTTTATCCGCAACAAAATATTCCTTTGACATATGACCCATTGCAGCATCGACGGCGATATATGACGGCTCGGGTGACGTTGATTTAAAACTTTTCCGTGCTCGACGTGTCAATGGCCGGCAGCGGCGGCGGCGGTGGCGGCGGTATAGCGACGCGGCGCACCACCACCGGCCATTACCACCGTCTCCACTTACTACAGTGTCCCAAATCGAGGCGGACATTTTTCATAGTCGACTTTTCAATCTAATTTATATTTGCTCGTCAGGCCATTCACTCGGCCGTGCCGCGCGCTCATCCGAGCAATTTCACGCTCGCCTTTCCCGGCGGAAAGAAAGCACCTCCCTCTTATTTCTCCCCCCCCCCGTCCCTTTCTCCTCTTCCTCGTCTCGTCGCCCAAGACGATTCCGCGGATCCGGGATGTAGGTCGTTCTCGTCAGCGGCGTTTCAAAGATCGAGCGGTCGGGCAGGCGATATCTGGGGTCGATTCCGCGTAGTGGAGGTATATACTTTTGACCACCGCAAGGGATCCACCTATGGAACAGAGCGACGAGAATGGTACCGGCCGTTACGCGGTCCCTCCTCGACCTTTCTCTTTCTCCATCTCCTCTTCTTCTTCCGCTTTTTCTCCATTCACTTCTTCTTCGATTTCATTCCGTCCGCTGAGTACCGCCGTGATGAAAGCGCATCAGCGTCGCGGGCGCGTTCTCTCGAGCGTGCGGAAAGCGATATCGCGTGTCTTACCCTGTAGAAACCCCCGCCGGCACAATACCGCGGTGTCGAAAATTCAAGGAAATGCAGCTGTTCCGCCATCGCGGATGCGGTTGTTATTCTTTTACGAAGCTAATCATCTCTCTCTCTCTCTCTCTCTCTCTCTCTCTCTCTCTCCCTCTCTTTCCGCGCTTGAAGATGGAGGTTAAAAGGGGATCCTTGGGGTTTGTAGAAATTAAACGCGGCAGTAAAAACATTTCCGCGTCGTCGCGCGCGCGCATCGTTCCCTTTTATATTTTAACTGGCAGTAAAAACATTTCCGCTCCATTTTCGATTTTTGCGAAACAATTTATAGTGCGCGTGTACGTACTAAAAACGAATTTGTAAAATAGTTTTCACTTAACAAAAATACGCACGTCGGCCAAATACGAATAAGGAAACTGTTCCAACAGTTTCCACCACGGCGGTGTGTAGCCGTTGTTTCAACAAACGGCCACTTGAATAATACAGTTTCACCGTGTGTCGAGAACAGTAAAATGCAAGTGGGATATCGCGGCACTGTATTCCGACGCGAAGGAGTATCTTGATGTCGTTTTCAGATGAAAATGTTGCGTGTACACGTAACGCGGAGTATTGACGAAGCTTCATACCCGTGACAGAATAGTCACGTAGCTATTTATTGGAAAATGCATAAGCCGAAAGCGTTATATCTGTACAGAATATTTTGGAATTCCTGTGACTTTTTGACTTAATATCGTATACAGTAGCGCACGCGCACACACACACACACACACACACACACACACGCGCGCGCGCGCGCGCGCGCACACATGCATATATATGCATATCACACACATCACTTTAAACGTATCTATTAATGTGAAGTATATGTCACGGGAATTGAATAAAAAAATGGATACAATCCGGCAGATATTTTTTTTCCTATCATTTCGATTCAATCACAGCATATATGTATTTATAGTATATGTTACAAGAGTATGGGCATTGAATCATTTTGTAATCTCACTGGAAATGGACAGAGCCTCAAAGCTATTTTGCAATCATGCGAGCTATATGCCCTATGACGTTGAATATTGCGGATTTATACGCCGCAGGTGTGTGTTTGCAATAGACAATCTGTTTAGTTGTAAATTAAGATTGGCGTTTGCACCGGATATTTCGGCTATTTGCAGAATAGACGTGACCCACTTGCCGGATAACACGGCAGACGGAAACCTAATTTTAACCGTATGAAAATAGTACCTGATTTACCGCGGGATGATATTCGGGACGGGTGCGGGATACGCGCGCGCGTTCGAGGACGTTTCCAACGGGAAATTATTTTATTTACCCGTTATGCCCTCTTATTGCGCGCACCAACGTCGTCCAATCTTCGGACGACGTAATACTCGCGATTTTCAACAAAGTAATTTCTGCGGGACCACGTTACCGGGCCCGGCGTGTATGTGTGTGTGTTCCGCCAGTTTGTTTGCGGCCGCTATTCCTTCGAATGTCCTCGTTTGCTCTCCCGAGCCATTCCTCCCGCGCGCTCGGCGGGAGATTTATTTTACTACTTACAATTAGTTTCAGCCGCCACTTCGTATACTCAGAGACGCAGTGCGACGTGTGTGCGCGGGTCAGCGCGAAGAATACCGCGCAGTTTACCGTGATTTAACTACTCGACCGTATTTCAGACTCCCCGCATGCGGGGGGAGGAGGACTTGTCTTAAAAACATGCACCTGCATATTAAGCCAGTCCAACACTTTAACGCGCATCGAGTTTCGCATTCGAGAATAACCATCATATATTTTAAAAACGCGTAAGGGGCAAATAGCTTCATCTTTTAGTATCTCTCTATATTTTATGAATCTTTATATTGTGTGCCTCTCTCTTTCTCTCTTCCCTCTTTTTCTCTCGTGGTTATGCGTAACAACGACAAAAAAATTTATGAATCAAATAAAAGAAGGGATTGATAATCACCGGCAATATGTATATGTGAGTACAGAGCATTTAAGAACCATCGAACTTTTTCTCGACCGCAGACGCCGGAACGCGGAGTGAAGAAAAATAGCGCTTTTAAAGTTCAGAGAGGTCGATAGTTTTTGAATTACAGCCGATTGAAAATTAGAGGCGAGGTGAACTTCGAAAGTGTAAATAGGGAATAAAACCTAGTTCTCAGCGAATTTCAAGGGAACTTTATTTTAACGGCAGTTCAATCTGCGGCTTGATTACCGAGATTTACGAGATTTCCGAAAGTATTTCGGCGCACCCCTCCCCTCCCCCCGTCCAGTTGCAGAATCTTTAATTAACTTAGGGTTGATGTATTCTGCATGAATATATCGAGAAATTGTCAATTATGAGTAACTGGAAATTAAAGGGTTCTGATAAATTAGTCTCCTGAATAGCGAGTAAATAACGAAATCATATTCTTGCAAATTAATGGCACGTAAATTAAAGTGCACTTTAATTTAACGCAATTTAATGGAATACTAAAAATTAGTATGTTTAATTAGCGCTACAAAAAAAAAGTAATATTCAGTCTTTACACTTTTACTTATTTATAATTGAATCAGTTGAAAATGTTTCGTTTTTTCTATCTCTTCAGTTTCCAGTATTAAACGTGAACGATCAAATCAAAATCGATTTCAGAGAGTGACCGAATGAATTCGGTTAGGTATGTCTTTCAGCTTAGTGGAATGCTATCGGCTACAGCTCGATCGTCGATTTGGCAGCGCGTATACACGATAATTTTCCACCGTCTTGTGCGCCGATTCGAGCGCGAAGGTTCTGCACTTCCGGTTGGTAGGACTCCGGTCAACGAGCAATTTTCCGGCCGATTGGTCGGCGAAACGTCGAACTTGCTCCAAGTCGATCTCCGCCGACAGCAAGAGACACTCTTGTTTACTTCATGCCGGGGGGGTTGGAGATTCTCTGCACGCACATCTTCCGCCTCTTAATTTGCGGGAGATTCTCCCTCAAATTAGCTACACGAATATCGTGAATTAACATCAACACGAATCTCTCTATACTATACGCATAAAAAATGGTATCTCAAATTTTTTTTATCACATTTATGTTTTCAAATCATACACTTCTTTTTCGATATGAGTTTAAATTAATTACTACATATAATTGACTTATAATGTAAAGTTCGACTGGTCTTTTAAATATTAAATTGCGTGCAGATGTTAAAGTAAATATACGCACGAACGAGGGATTCAACTCCCCCGTGGCGATCGATTTTATTGTTTACTTCGGGTCAAAGGTAGTCTGGACTCTTGTGTGCGGCTAGTTATCTATCCTCTGCCATCCGCGGGATAGACATCGTTTACCAATTAGTACGTCTGGTAAATTTCCGACTTGATCGCGGCGCCGAGGGTACCTCTCTTGCCGCGCGTTACACCCATTTAATTAAACGAAATCATAAACGCACGATACTAAACAAATGTCGGTGCGAGCGCGCGCTGGGAATATGAGCATGATGAAGTTTGATTATTATTTGTCCGTGCGCGTATAAATTCTAATCAACGTATATCATAGTTATATCAGCGAGAATGTCGAGTAAATTACGGCGGCCGCGCCGCATAACTCGAAGTTCGCATTCGGAAGTTAAAACCGCATTCGACCGTGCATAGTATTCTAATAAATACAGTACAGAGCCCTCGTCCTTTTCCTCTAGAGATGATCGGAATGATTTTCTGCGGTCTGCCGAAGCATTCGAAACACGCGTACGCGTTCATCGAATAGTAACTGAAATATTCTAACGGAGTGAGAGAGAGAGAGAGGGGGGG
>NW_012026802.1:2770023-2797622 GCF_000956235.1 Wasmannia auropunctata
GGGGGGAGGGAGTGAGAACGAATGAAAAATAAATTATAAACGGTCGAATATTTCAATCATTTATAAATCAACGCATTTCCTGGAAACATTGAAAATTGAGAAAGGACACAAAAATCAGCGTAAAACATTTAATTATTATTATATTATTAACATTTAAAATTTAACTTTCAAAACATATTAATACAGATACATAAATTACATAAATTACATGGAGCTATTAAGAAGAAATTTAAAACATTGTAAGCAAAAAATCGAGAAGCGTCGATAGAATCCGTTGAGTTCCGAGAGAAATAAGATAATTCTGAAATGGTACATGTGTGTGCGCGCCGCCAAATACACGGTCTGATCAATGAAGCGACTCGCTGGAAATGAACAAGGCGGCGCTGTATCGGACACGTACGAACGAAAAAAAAAATGATACGGGGAAAGGGAGAAAAAGCGAAAGGAACGAGGAGGGGAAAGGGGGAGAGAAAGCAGAGCGAAACTGGGATGAGACCGTCGCGATGAGGCCTGTATGCGTCGCTCGTTTATGTGCAGTCGGATCGTGTTTACCCGCGGGGGTGTTCGTATGCACTTGCATAAGCACCCCGGTACTCGGTGGGGCGTGTACTAGGCGCATCACTCTCCCCCTCTCCCCTTGACTCCGTCCACTATTTATGGGACGCGAGTAATTCATAACTCGTTTTTTCGTTAAGCCTGTCTTGCCCGGCTTATCCCTCCCTCTCCTCCTCCTACCCCTTTGTCGTTCTCCTCTCTTTTTTCCAATCGGGGACGGTTTGCGTGGGCCTCATAAAAACGAGCTTTGATCGGGTGCACCGAGCCGGACCGATCGTCCGACCAGCGCGACCGGCGAAGTGTCGAACCGAACTGTATTAGCTGCACTGTACCGGACACATTGGTATCTCTCTGTTAAGCGTGCGTATGTGTGCGCGTGTATGTGTTTGTGTACGCGTGTGTGTGTCTGTGCTCTAAAAGCTCGTTATTAGATCGCGCGCACGTGATCTTTTCTTTTCCCGCGGAATGCTCGCTTGATAAGCGAAGAGCCCCTTAAGGGGCTCCCCCTTTAGCGGCGAAGGAGAGAAAGAGCTTTCAGCTCTCGGACCACAATGGGTCCGGCTGCGCCGCGAAAATCGTGAGATTGCGAGGCGAAAAAAAACTTCTTTTTCTCTCTCTCTAGCTCTGCCGTGGGACGATGTTGCACATATGTTCGAAATGGGAATTTATATAAACGTATCGGGCGAGGAACGCGCGAGAGCGGTAAACGTGGTTAACGTTTACCAACGTTAATTCCTGAACAAAGTATGGTTTATCGAACGAATATATAACTTGGAATTATCAGCGTGTTTTAATACAGATCGCGGGCGATATATGTTACGGGGATTAACAAGGACTAACACTCACGTGATTGAGAGAGAGAGAGAGAGAGAGAGAGAGAGAGAGATTTACATGCGAAATCGTTCGCCCGACTTTTTCGCCCGGGGAGAAGTGTGGGATTCCGGCGTTATTAAAAAATACTCGCTTCTGAGTTACTGACTCCCATATTTTCTGAGATATCAACGTACTTCGTAAAGTTCAATATTATACGGTTCGCACGCGGCGGAATTCTTCCCGGGCGCTTTTGACGTTTAATCGACTCGCGTCTCCTCTCGCCCGCGAAGATACTTCTCGCCGGGACGACCGTTTCCGCGCGCAAATATTTCCACGGACCGGCTTTTGAGCAAAGGTCAAACACCAATCGCGCTCCGAGTTTCCGGTTATTAAATCGAGACGATCCCGGTAATGCATAGGGTCCTGGGCTGAAATAAAACGAACGAGCGTGGCGTAAAATCTACGTACGAGGTAAAAAAAATATGGTCGTTCCCCCTATCCTCGATTCGGATGTCCTTTCGCGCGCGCTTTCGGAGCGCGCTCGAATTCCCTTTAGTCTGAAATATTTTACAACGCGGTCGTCGTGGT
Source organism: Wasmannia auropunctata (assembly GCF_000956235.1). Taxonomy (NCBI): domain Eukaryota; kingdom Metazoa; phylum Arthropoda; class Insecta; order Hymenoptera; family Formicidae; genus Wasmannia; species Wasmannia auropunctata. Next base: position 2,771,980 of record NW_012026802.1, read on the forward strand.
TACGAGCTGTAAATTCACGAACATCACGAGCGATTCGTCGTCCGTCGGTCAATGTTCGCGTATGACGGATCGCCCGGATATACGATCGCCGACGGAACGACGGAATTCGTCGTGCAGTCGGCTACGCCGTGAGAATAAAGATCGAGAAGCGCGCGGCTCTCGTTCCAAAGAACCAATTCCAGAAGGAGCTGCGTAAACGTAAAAGAAAAAAAAAACGCGGACAGTCGCGCGGCAGTAGAAAAAGAATGGGATAGAAAAAGAGCGGATCCGGGGGCGTAAAACGCGTCGTTTACGTGCTAAAGTGTCGGCGAACGATGTCCGCGTTGGATTGCAGGAGGATTCATGCAGTGGATTGCGTCTACTGCTGCGCAGCGTATGTAGCCGTCACGTTTATCGAAGTCATTAATTTGAGTGTCGTCAACACCAGGATGTAACACTCGTTCGACCAAAATTTGGTTTATTCATCATGTCGGAATAATCGATCGAAGCGAAGGTCGAAGTCGCGCATGTTCCGGCAGCGACAAATGATTAATAGGCCGCGAAGGGTGTTTTACTCTTCAGTCTGCAAGTGAGTTGAATCACCGGTGTCCATTTTCGAACGATGCCAATGACAATGCGGATCGATTGCGGAATGGAATTACAAAGAAAGAGAGAAGGCGTTGATTACCATTAGAATCTTTACCATTACAATTTTGTCTGTAAAAGCAAATTGCACAATGAAAAAGAAAAGTCATCGATTATACTAGTTGCTTGTTTATTACTTCTAGAAATTCTATAATTATATTTCTATAATTAATTATTTTTAGAAATTTCGTTATCTTCTATAAATGTTTATAGAAGATAAGCAAAATTTCAAAACAAGGAAACAGCGTACGAATGCATCTTATAGGATGTATATTGTCAAATTTGGAATAAACTGACAAGAGATAAAGCTTCTCGCAAAGTAGACGTGAAGTTTACAGTGGGCAGGATGTATCTACCTAACCGGAATGCATTCTACGAATATCGATACAGAATTGAGTTATACGTTGAGAAGCCGGGTATACAAAGGACGCGGCTCTTTCTCTCTCTCTCTTTCTCTCTCTCTCTCTCTCTGTCCTCCCCGCCGATACGACGTATCCGCCAGAAATAAGGCGGTAAATTTGACGCTGTGCCCGGCGTCTCGAGCGTGCTTTATGGATGTCGACGTGCCAAACGCGGACGCGGGAAGTCGCGATAATGTACGTAACAATGTCGAAAGTCGGGGAAACGGGAGAGTCGTAGAAATAGAATCTCCGGGTCGTTTCGCGCCGGTGAAATCCGCCGTCGCCGTCGGGCGCGGTCCGGGTCGAGCGGAACGAAACGCGAAAGTTTTATGCAGTACACGAAGGCATCCAGCCCCGATATACAACCGCGATAAGCACGTTTTTCCGATAAGGACGCCCGGCTCTCTCCTGTTGCACCGGCGCGGGAGTAGCGATTGGGCGCGCGCCCCTTGGCTTTCCTTGGAATAGCTTCCAGCCAAGTTCCAGGCGCGTCGCCGGATATAGAAGTGGTCAATACGCGCTCCCGGGTAACGATTAAAGGGATTTCAAGTCGCTCATCTGTTTCGTTATCGCGATCTGATTTCGCGATCGTATCAGGGACGCGCGCGGTGTATATTTAGACACTGCAGACGTGTCTGGACGATGATAATAGAATCGCGAAATTATATGGGGCGTAAACTTTTCGGCTCTCTTTCTGCCTGGGTATCACTCGTCTACACTTTCACAGTAGACAATACTTTCAGAAATTATATCTCACGACGTTCTCGCCGCGGGATAATAATAACGATCATGAATATGACATCGCCGCCGGCGCGATGACCCATCTAGATATCGATCGCGACGGGCGTAATGGTGCCGCGAATGTATATTTTAATTCGAGCATTAATAATAATGATATAAATGTAATATAATAAAGGGAAGAGAGACGGAAAATGTATGCGCTCAAGCCTGTTCCCGTTCCGAGCCGCGGGTAAGAAGGTAATTGTACATAAATTATGATTAAGTGGATCTAGAGTTTAAATTGTCTTTGCGACTCGATTGGGCGATAAATATCGCGAGCTCCAGCCGAGACAGGTCGAAAGAGGGTGGTAGACGAGCTCCATAAGACGCGGCTTTAGAAACGGGGGCGGAGGGGGATGGAATATATAGAGAGGAAAGGGAAAAAAATATGAATCTACAATGATTTATCAGAGCTGGTATCGTCCCCCTGTCGTTGTATACACGAGACTTCCGTGACGGGAAGCCATTTTTCACGACGTTCACGAAGAATACTTTGCGCACGGCTGACATTTTAATCGATCTGTAAATACTTATCGACGATGGTGGATGAGGTCTGGTTAAATCGACGCGGACGAGGAAAATAATTACTCGCGCGCGCGGAGGTAAACGAGCGAGATTAAACAAATTGAGCGGAAAAAAAAAAATTAAATTTCACATCCCCGCGAGACCTGCGTCGGAAGTTAATGCAAAAAGTTAGTGTATATGTGTGGCGCGCGGGTCTGATGTTAGTTTCCGATAATTAGGCATCACATGCAGCGGATGAGCGTAAAAAATATATGTACAAAAAAACAAGATCATGATCGACACGCGTGTTATACGATTATCCATCGTCCCGTAATTTTCGAAAAATTAGGAAAAACGAAAATACGCGCGGGAGCGATAAAAGAGTGACGATAATTCGAATCTCTTCCCCAATTCGAGCTTCCAAACTCCGCGCTATTTCCCGTAATTCCAGCATGTGTTTTTTTCAAAATATTCTTTTTTTTTTTTCAACTACAATCTCGTACTCTTTTATAGAGTAGCGGCTCGTTGCACGAACGATTCGTTATTACGTGTGTCCCGGGTGCATCGTGGCGATCAATGCGAGCGCTCCGCTCGAGATGCACATAAATCGTGTGCCGTGTGCATGTAAACACACGGACGGACGGACGGACAGGACTTGCTCGCGTGTGTATGCGGAAGTATATTTGCGCACACATACATCTCCCCGCCGCCGTCGCAAGCCGGAACTACTTGAAACCCGTCCGAGCAGGTGCTCCGTAAAAGCCGCACATCGGCGTTTTGGCACGGTTTCGTTCTGCCGAAAGGATAGGCAAAAGCGACGGAAAAAAGTTGAGTGGTGGATCGCTCGTTCGTTAAATGGCTGATGTAACGTCGACTTCGCGAGATTTACGAGAATCTTGTTACTGTATCACATGATATTGCATAATTTCACCTGTAATCACTGTGTCTTACAATTTGCCAGCGCGATTCCGTATATAAAATATTCGTCTTATAATTGGAGAGAACATCGATAAGTTAACTTCGATCTTATCATGCTTTATCGCATAATTTTAGTCGAGACCATTTCGACGCAAAGAATATTTCGATTTCGCAGCGTCTTAATGTATACGACATTTCATGATCTTCTCGCTCGTAATTTTCCTCCGCGAGCTCGTCACGATTCCGTCCGTGCGAGCCAGTTTCAAGGAAAGATTTGTGCCCGCCCTCGGTTATCTATGCAATTCCAGCGTGGTCGCGATAAGTGCTCTCAGATTTACAGTTTAATGCACAATCGTCTTGCCCCGCGCTCGCGTTTGCCCTCCACTCGCCTCTAATTACTCCGGGGCCGAGGCTTCGGCCTTAATTGAAATACCGAGTCCTTGCTAACGTTCGCCCAGGCTCGGCCCGAGAGCCCGTCGCGGTGCCAGGCAACGTCGTTGGTGTGAAGTATCGGTGCAAAATATTCAATCTTGTAACAGTCAGCGCGATTACCCGCTCTCGAGAGGTTCATTCTTCAACTTGGCGGCCCTCGCAAATCGCGATCGCGCGCCAAAGTCGCTCGGAAAAGCAAATTGTCCGAGCACTTTGACAAATTCTCCCTTCGTCACTTTTAGCGACCGTACTTTTAACGTTACCGTATTATTAAGTCGATTACATTATCAATGACATATCTCAAGCAGTCGTTGAGAATAACCACGGCTGCGATTGCCTTACGTGAAGAATATCGATTTTCGACGATATATCACATAAGTATCGATCTTCGAAAGATATAAAACGTTCATTGCGCGATTCTTGAGGCCGGGTGTCTTCGTCGATCGCGTCATTTCCCCGCAGACGAGTTCACCTTCGCTTATACTCCTTTTCCCCCCCTCTCCCTCTTTCGCGCGCATCCGTCACAAAAATGAATTCACGAAATCCGCTCCCTGACATATAAAAGAATACCCCCTCTGCCCCTCCCGATCCGCCCGTCTACACGGCCGCCAAGCCTCTTCATCTTCTCGTCGTCGTCGCGCGCGGTAGCAGGGAAACGCGAATCCCGGGACCGGCGGCGTTTCTCATAAAGTCGCGAGCTGGCGCGTAATCGCGAGTATATTAAAGCGCGAGAAGATCAGCGTGGGGGAAGATTCCGCGAAATAAGGAGAATTCCGTCGGCGAACACTTGCACGTCGTATAAGCGCGGTATATGACGGGCGTCAAACGAGAATCCGCAAGTATATTAGCGTCTCGGAAATGATACGTGTGTTCCCCTGCCGCGGGAGATCGCGAGACCGCGCGGGAATTTTTTTCGACGGCGTTGAAGGCGAGCTGCACGACAATTGGTTAGTAGTAATCCACCGCGAAGAGAAGACCGAGATATATCACAGCTGATTTTTAATTAACATTCCACGAAAAATTCCGCGAATCCAACTGTCTAACCGCTGAGAAGTCCCGCGTGAAAAATTTCTACACGTTCTATTATCGATTTAATAAAAAAAAAAAAAATCTACATTTTCTCATCATCTATATTTTCTCATCTTTTTGTTTGTCTTAATATTATGCAATAGTCGACGTCTACGAGGCCTCTGCACTTATACGTGAACGTACACGATATATAGACACGCGGCTGATCGTTCCGTGCAAGGCACAGAAATAGCGGTCGATGGATGGGAAGATTGTAGGTTATTTCTCTGGCATAATATTAGCAACCGTGTCATGCACTTATTTCTTTGCCCGACAACATTCAGACATTTAGAAATAATGACACCAGGCTGGCGCGTCAGCGCCGATATCGCTTTGACGTAGCGCATTCGCGGAAGCGATTAACTGTAATTTCTATCACTCGGTATCGATTCCAAGAGGTATCCCCCCGTCGGATGTTTAATGAAACGATGGAAAAAAGTGGACGTCCTCGATTCGCCGTCGTAATTTAACTCTTTTTCATCGCAGTGCGAACCGTGTCGCGGAAACGTGAACGGGAGAGACACGCGGTCGGTTTCCGCGCCGTATATGTCGAAGAATTCGGCGTCGAATTCGTTTATCTCCTTCGACGTTTCCGCGAGTAACGGAAGCGTATGTTCGGTCAGCCGATGAAGAATGAACGCGCTGGAACTACGGAAAGTCACCGACTCTCGTGGAAGTTCCCCGAGGCAAAACCAAAAGTCCGCGAAGCGACCGAAGAGAATCGCGAATCGAAGAACGATGAAAACGAGATGAACAACGCGGCGCGGGCATACGTCGACGAGAGAATTACGTTTTCTTTTTTTATTTTATTTTTTTTTACGCCTCTCTCGTGTCGTAGGCACACTCAATCTCCTGGCTGGCGAGAGCAGTAAACGCTTAACGCCGATGCCCCTCGTCCTCCCGCAGTAATTATTCGCCGCGCATCAAACTGAAAGAATTGTAACGCGGGCAATAAAACCTCCCCTCCCTTGGCCCCTCCGGAATGAAGAATAAGATGTAAGGCGTGCACAGGCGGAAGAAACGGCACGTCGCTTTTTACTGTCGACACTCGTCGGCGCGGCGTAAAAAATCTTTCCGAGGTGACGGTAAAAAGAAATACGCGGTTTTTAAAAACGCTTCGCTAAAAAGTACAGCGGTGTGCGATGAATTTCCTATGAAATTTCGCTTGACGATATTGTTCAAGAGGCGACTATTTCATCGTAATATTCCATTGCAACGTTATATAATTTTGGGAATTGATTCTCGTTGTGGCACGATAATAGCATAATACATGTAATGGTATAATGCATAATTGTCGTTTAGATTTCGCGCAATTATTTATGACATGGATTTATACAAGAGTATTAAAATGTGAATTGAAATGACACTATTTACGACCCACTCGAGTGGTAAGACCTCGCGCTCGATCGGACGCCGCTTAATGCGCGAGGAAAGTAATTCTTTCTTCTCTCGCTTCCCTTCCGCTCCGCGTCATCTTAATATCGTGATATCTAAGTAAAGGAATTCTTCGAGCAGCTGTCGCTGCCCGTACCGCGACATTATTCTCGGAACCTTCCTAAGTGAGGATATTAATCGCTGAGAAGTTACGCTTGACCGAGTTTCTTCGGGATAAATGAAGAGAACAGTATGTCTGTTGAATGTAATCACATTTTATTGAGCGCGCCGTCGATTTGCATTATTTTTATCAATCAGATATTTACTTATTCGAGTAATTATTATTCGAAGGGCACGTATTAAAAATTGAAGAATAACGAAGGCAGTGAATATCTATGATGGACGTAAAAACTCGCCATTATTTATTTAAGATTTATTTATAAGCACATAAATTCTGTGTGCTTGTCAGTTTAAAAAAAAAAAGATTATGCAATCAAAGAAACTCTTTTTTTTTTTAGATCCTCCCCGCAATTACCCTCCTCCTCCCTCTCCCTCCTTACTTAGTAGCGGAGTAAGAAATTTATCTTCGCTCAACAAACAACGAATGTTTGGACACGCTTCAATTTTGCGGAACGGGGCGAAGAAAAACATGGGATCGGCCTTCGCGTTTTCTGGGCCGATTCTTCCCGGTGTGCTCCGACGAGTAGTAAACACTTTAGCGTGTTCCCGCGGATATGTTCGACAAACACGTTCCAATAAGCACTTTTATCTCAGCTTTTCAACGATGAATCGTACTCCCGGCGGCAGTGGGGCGCGAATAACCCGGACCGGGTGCCTCTCTCGTACATGTACACGAGCGATTAAAAGCGATACGTTACGTCGCGCGAACTCGCCCGCACGAATGCTTTAATGAGAGTACCTGGTGGACCTATATTGACATTCCCGTGCATGTGCGCGCGCACATACAGCCAAACATACACACACACACAAAGTAAAAAAAAACCACACGCACACATACAGCCAAAAACACACACATATACACACGCGCGCGGATATCCAGGAAAGTGATCCCTAGATGAAAATAGAGCTAGGTGTTCATTTATTTATATGCGAACACAATAAGCGAAAGCTCGCGATTATCATATTACGCGCTTGCCTGATAATTATTTCTGTTCTCGTGAACTGCAAAAATTTCCTTTCGCCGAGGCGACTGAAGGCCCCTTTCTTCCCTTTTTTCGTCGCAAAATGTCGACATTTTAATAATGTCCCTCACAACTCGTGGAGCGGAAGAAAGAGCGAACGAATCTGTTCGCGGCACTTCCCGCAATTTTTCCTTTCAGTTTCCGCTAACTGTTTTGAATCACCGCGCATTAACTCGTACTCTCCCTAACTTTTTCTCCACACAGATGGTATGAATAGACTTACCAATCCCGCGTTGCCTTCGCGACGAACTGCATCTGGTTGTCCTTATCGATCGGCATGGAATGGTGATAGCGATGATCGTCAATCTGAACAACTGAATGGCAAACAAGGCGGGTCTCGTTTCGGTCGAGGATCGTGAGGTTGTAGGGCGACGCCAGGAGTCGGGAGGCCATTCGATCCAAAGCCACCCACGATTTACCGGCCACCACCCAGGACGGATACGTGCAACGCCGCGGTGGCTTTTCTGTAACACGAAAAGATGGCTGTGGAGAGAGAGGATCTGTTGTTTATCGACGTTCGCGGAGGTTCCGTCGGGGACGTAAATTTCGCATATGCATTCATGATATTCTTCTCCGTAAGAAGATTGAATCGGAATTATTTGCGAGTTCTAAATATTTGACGTTCCTCGTCGCAAACACGCTCTTCCTTTATACATTTATCGTCCTCGTCGTCGTCGCCGTCGTTGTCAACTACGTTTTAAATTTAGATTAAAATTTGAAAGCGCAAAACAATTATGGTGCTTAACAGCGGGGAAAAATTGCAACGCGAAATTTCAACAGGCATTCCACGAAAGTTTCGTCTCGTTGCTATTCGCAATTATCGAAAATATTTTAGTGTTTTCATTGCCGAAAACCCAAGATTGTAGAGTTGATTATCGCTGCAACGTCAACAGCTTAATTCCTGTAATTTTCATCTCCACCATTGCAAATTCGGACGACTGTTAAATTCAAATGTAATTACGTGTCAAGAAATAGCGGCTTTATTCTTAGAGAGGGCTGTAACTCCGCTCCTAACGCAGTTATTTCAAACTCGAAATGCATAATATATACTGTAAGCTCGTTCCCGACTCTTTAAGTTCACGGGGTCCTCGAGCAGATAATCCGGCATAAGTAAACTTTGACCTCTCTTCTTCCTACGCCGTAAACTTCGTTTTCCAACGGCATGCCGACTGTTTCCCGCGCATTATCAGGTTCTTGCACGCTCCGTTAAAGAATTCCGTCCGAAAAAGAGGGGCGGAGACAAAGTAAAAAAAAAAAAATCGACCGGTATTCGGGGGACGGGGTCGCTGTTCGCTCCGAATAATTCCACGCTAATTACAGCACACTTTTAACGGCGTTATATTCGTAACTCGCGTAATTATACGCGAGCGACATACGTCATACGTGAACGTGATGTATATTAACCAACTCATTAGCTTCATTAACACACATACACATGCGCGTGTACGCGCTTTCCATTACAACGCATAATTCACGTATATGCATTGCATTGTCATTGTCGCGGTAATGATTCGGAATTGTTCTCGCCATTACCGATAAAATATATTGAAATCATATCGTTTGTGAAAGTATTGAAAAAGAATCGTAAAGATTACATCGATTACGATCGTAATAATGAGTGACCTTTTAAGAATATGAAAGTATGAAAAAAAAACGCATAAGATGAAGTTGCCACGCGTGCTGGCAACAGCCGATTACGTATACGTAAATAATTTGCTATGAACGCGCGACAGCTCTGTCGCCGGCGAACAGTTATCCTGTCAATGGTCGGCTGCTCACGGCCATCAATCACCGTGCACCGTGAATTAATGGACCGTTAAAAATGCACGAGCGACAAAGTATGCTGCCGCGTGCGTGCTGCATACTGCGACAGAGAGAGAGAGAGAGAGAGAGCGCACGGCCTGCGTGCAACTAAAAGCTAATCGATAATTCAATCGGGCGTGTGTATGCGTGCAGCGCGCTGTAACGCTATAGGTCGCCGAAAATTGCGCTGCTTATCGCTATACGTCGCCGCGGGACGATAAGGGAAAGGCATAAACGATGACGATAAAGAAAACGAGCGGGATCCGCGTAATTGTTTCATTATGCGATCTACGTTCCTCCCCGCGCGATATAATTATTTTCTTACGCGTACATTTTTTTCCACGTGATACGTGGAGGGAATTGCGCGCTGGTTTGTATCTAATTAAAATTCCTACCTCGACGGAAAAATTTTCAAATTTATCACTTGCATACACGTTATACAATTATAACGAATAATTTTACGTTAGTCAATAATAGCTTCGAATTTTCGTTCTGCGCAAATTCATTTTCGCGCAAGACGATGGAGAATGAGACTTAAAACTTAATGCGCTCGATTTTATGTTCGCGAGCACTTTTTCGGAATTATAGACAGAAGCGAATTATCGTAAGTTCGCTTGAAATTTAAGTGCGAATACGAATTTTCTTTTTAATGCTTTACCGCAGTCTTGGCGACGTGAGCCACGCCGTGTACAACAAAATGCGTATTAAAATGAGTCACGCCCGCGGCGAAATGGAAGAAGAAACGTATGCTTTGTTTAAAGTAAATTACGCCCATCCTCTTATCTTCCTTTACAGTCAGACCGCCATGTAATGCCATTGCATTACCTCGAAAAGATTGCAATTCCACAGTGGGTCGGCGGCGGTTATTTGAAAACGGCAATCTTAAAATGAAAATAGTATCCGCGGAGGAACGATTCGTGGAGGAGGGGAAGGGGGAGGGGGTCCTCGGAGCGTCGGCATTATACAAATCTGATTGCTCGTACGAAAGCCGATTTTTTAATCGTCTCGTTTAACAAAGAAACTAGCTTCTGAAACACAGGGATATAAGTACAAAGGATAGAACTTTCTTAAAAACTGCTCACCACTTCTAATCGAGATTCGCTCGAGAAGAGAATAACGATAATAAATGTAAAGGGTAACAGGAATATGCAAAAATGTTTCGAAATCTAATAGCTGTTTTACAATTCTCTATTATTCTGATATTTCGTATAGATGCGTATATATGCATTTCTACCGCGCGATGATATTCCACGTTTTTCGCGTAACTGTATTTCTTCCGTTACTATGCATACTTGTTCTGGGGCTCTCTGCTCTTCCTGGTCTAACCACAATATTTCCCGAGGAAGATCCTAATGCACGGCGGATTTTCGAAGCAAAATGCAAACTGCGCTTTAAAACTGTACATACTTTTCCTTTGACGAAACGGATATTCGGATTAAGGTATATTTTGATTAATCGTTCCCTTGAATTTCTGATACTCCCCTCTCGTTCGAAGTTATCGTCAGCGTCGTCGCGTTTCCATTCGCAATTCTTGCCAACCAATTACAAGCGTGTGAAGGAAATGATACAAGAAAGAATAAGGAGGAGACGCGAATTTACATATCGGCTAAGATGGAATTTATCGCGCGTTGGGCGAATAGCGCTCTCTTCATCCACGGGCGGGCACTTTGAGGCGGGGAAGCCCGGCGTAGCTCGGAGATCCCGGGGCTAATCTGCCTCCTGGAAAGTTTAAATGGAAACGCGGTACCCGGGTAGGGGGTTAACGAAACATCCGCGACGCCCGTGTGGTAAGGGCGCCGCTGAAAAATTTTTAAGCTGCTTAACGCTCGAGTTGAATTTCTCCTCCAGCAACCACGGTCGCGATTTCGAAATATTAAGTGGCCTTTGTCACTCCTCGAATACATATCCATCGATAACATATCCATCGATTGTGTGCGTATAATAGACGAACAAATGTTAAATATAACGAACTAACAATACGAATATAATAACATATCCGAGAGATTTGCCGAGAATCGAAAATCCGTATCGGGCGAAAATCAAAAGCGGATAAATTGTGCAGGCAATCCATTCGACATAGGCTTACTCGCAATAGCGAGATTCTCGCTATGCAGGGGATCCTTCACAATCGTACCCGACGTACATTGCGCCGTACGACCGACGATCAAATCGGAACCGCCCGTTCGCCGCCCTCAATATGGTTAACCGTGAATCCGGCGACAAGAGCGTCCGAAACCGGCAAGGCTACGTGTAGCTATGCGATACCGTGGAATACCCGAAGTACCTGGCGTTGACCACCGGACGGGATCAACGCTAGTATGCCGGACAAGAATCCGTTCTGGTGTCCGCAGGCACTCTCATAGTTTACGTGCTCTCGTTCTCGGGGGTTCGGGCTACCTTCCGCACGTACGGCGGCTTCCGTACTGGGTCGAGGTATACGCGCCGATCCACCGCCGTTGCCTCTCATCGCCATCGATTAACAGCCCCTCGCGGAATTTCGATCGTTAGCTCGATCTTACGCGTCGCGCGCGTGACGAACGCCAGAGACGCACAGCCGGCTCCTCCTGCTCATCGCGATCGCGATCGGCGCTATTCCAGGAAGTCGAACGATCCCTTTCTGATTTTTTTTTTCATTCAGCTTTATCTTTACGAATTCAGTGTTAAAATATGTTTAAAATCTTGGTTTACATCGTACGCTTAACAAAAATCGTGAAAAATATGTTCTTTTCGAGAAGATTCTCGTGCGTTGCTCCCAAAAAGTGGGCACGCGCGAAGAAGAGATGCAAAAGCGGACTCACTCTGTATCATCTTGAACGTTCTGGCGGCCTCGCTGACGCTGATCAATCCGTTGCAGGCGGCGTCCGAGCTCTGCGCGAGGTTCCACGTATTGTTCGATGGATTTGTGTAAATAAAGCATCTGTAGCTCTCCTCGTCGCTTGTTTTACGATCGTTACGATCGCTGTGCAAACGCGCGACCATGTAATTTGTGCTGCCCTCCCTCCAATGAGCCAGACACTCCAATTCTACGTCTAGAAAAACAAACCGTTACAACTGCAAATTGGCATGTATCCAATAATAACCGTTATTTTTTTTTGTTTTTTTTTTCCTGCCAGTTTTATACCCGGGACACACCGGGGGGCGCCGTTGATGTGTAACGCGGCCGTTGCGGCGCATACGTTTACGGGGGCGGGCTTTGCAGAAAACATAAACTGCAGCGCGTTAAAGTTTACCAGCTGACGGGCCGCGGGCCACGAACGGCCGACCCTTTCGCGAAGGTATATCAAAGCGAAACGAAAATTCGGTCGTGATTCTCCAGCCTACGCGACCTACCCTATTAGTAACATACTCGTAAATAGTAGTTTATCGTCGCCCGTTGTCCCCCCCGGATAAAGCTATCTGCAGAAGTTATGAACGAGGGCAGAGTAAACGATATATGAATGTTCACATGAAAACGCATTATACCGTTCACGTATATTCGCGCAGATTCGCGAACCGCTGCAGGATGTAGTAAACGCGCGCGGCGAATGGTGCCCGTGTATTCATTTATCCGCGCGCGCGCCGCGTATCGAGATAGACGATCGGGCACGAGTCCGATGATAATTGCGCAAAATCGTTTGGACAAGCCCAGCAACAAATGGTAATTGACAAGGCCATTAATCATTCATTCCGAAGCCGCGAGCTTTATTGACCGTTACAGGCCTTGCGCGTCGTGTTAATTAATGTCAAAGCGGATGTTAACGTCACCGCGGGAACACCGCCAACGTCATAATTCCTTTTTACACGCCGAAATGTACCCGCGCGCGCCGTAACGGCTGTGACAAGTCGACGAGTCCGAACACACTTATCTCGCGTATAATTCGATCACACGGTGACTTCGTTTCCGATAACTCGAATTAGCCTCCGATGTTTCTCCGTTCGTAACAATTAGGGAGGAGAGAGAGAGAGAGAGAGAGATTGCTGTCAACATTTCCGCCCATATTTTTTACTGTGTTTCTTTTTAATAAATTCATTTTTTTTACGATGGAAAGCCGATAAAAATTTAAAATAAATCAAATGTTGAAATTTTGTCAACAACAAAAAAAAACGTAAATGAGAGAAAACCCGACGACAATAATGCTGTGAATTGAAACTTTACATCCGCGGCATACTTCAAAATTTGCATCAATATATTGAGGCACTCGGCGAGCGCTTTATAACTGTAGATTGCAGCAAATTAATTATGGACCAATAACAAAATGTCACTAGGCAGTGATTGGACTCGCACACGTTGTATAATTCATAATTGTTTAGGTATTCACTTGACAAATTATGAGCGTTTGTAAACAGGTATAACACAATTGCCGTGTAAATGGATATTACACAATGCATGTTACATATAACAATATTATTTTATACGCGGTATCTATTGTATGGTACCCGTTTGTTGTACGGTATCAAAGAATGCCGTAGAAAATGCCATCAGTGTAATCAAATTTATATACTCGACAGAATGGAGTTGAAAAAAAATATAAAACAGGACACATGTTGTCTTCAAATTTGGCCAGAGATTTCCTCGTCTCGCTCGCTGCCCAGTTAACTTTTGAACTCCACGAGCCACAAACCAACGATTATTTGTATCACAATTACATTTCTTTAGAATGTCTAGATACTTAAATCACGAATTTGATTATTTTTTTATGAGGTTAAAAAATAAGAGAAAAAAGAAAGATGTTGGGCGATTAAATAGGCCGTATCTGGCCGCGCATTGATGTCCGTTTGTGTAAAATGAGTTTGTCACATGTCAGCACGGTATAATAATGACGCCAGGAGAATACTGACCCACGCTTTCGGACGAGTGAACGTTGGCGCACGCCTGGTAGCGCAGGAGCAGACGCGAGTCCTGCGTGCACGCTTCCGCCTGTGACCGCGGCGAATTGCACTCGCCCTCGCCCTGGCTGTACGTGAACTCCAAGGGACCCTTAATGGGACAGGGCAGCGGCGCTGCGTTGGAGCGAAACAGAGAGACCAGAGTGGCGTCGCTGGTCAACATGCCGCATTGCTCCAGTAGACTCGGTTCCGGTGAATTTATCGTGCAATAAGCTAATAACAACAGCGAAACGTAACGTTGCATCACCGTTCCTTGTAAGTGTGACGGCGAGGATGACGAAACGTATATTGGGCTTATATTTCCGCGCGGTCAAAATAAAATCCCGAGCAAATTTACGAACTAAGAGGAGAGAAGCCACAGCGAGGTGAACGGGCAAAACAATTAAAGACAGAAACGAGGACGTAGATAAAAACGGATGGCGATTTTTTTGTTCCGTTCTGTTCTGCTAATTAAGTTTCTTTTAAGAATAGAAGAAATGAAGAAAACTCTAGGTAAGAAGAAAGAGGAATGTAAAAATAATATAACGTAAGCTGATATAATGTACCTAAGATAATATACCTAAGATGATATTCTATCAAGCACAAAGACGACAAAAGATTATAACGAGATTCAGATGAATCATAAGTTTTTACGACGCTTCGAATTAAACAAGTTAAACATCCTCTGAAAGAGGAATGGAGCAGAATGTTATTTAAAAACCTTAGTAATTAGCGATGCCTTACTTTCTTTGTATTGCAGAACGTTGGCATGTTGCTCGTGCATCACAATGCACCGGTAACATCTGTACTTCCTGCAACAGAAATGAAAAAAAAAACCAGTTTTGAATGTTATTCAACGTATGTAGTTTGTATAAATTTCACCCATTTGTATATTACTTACGAATTGAAATCAATAGAAATAAAATCTACGATATATCGTTACGCGTCGGTCTACACACACACACACACACAAACACACACACACACACAAAATCTGGTTTTTTATTAAACAAATCCGTCCACTGAAAGCGTGCTTTGAAAGAAGCTTCGCATTTTTTTGTATAACAACAACCAAAAAATTTTAAAAGCATATTTTTTAAAATAATTTTCATACGTGCGAGTGATTCATATAACGCGAAAATATATACACGCAATTTGATCAAAAGAAAAATTATCATCGTGAAAAATCAGCAAATCGTTGATTAAGTATCAAGATGAAATTTTACATTTTATAATTGTCAAAGTGATTTATAATTGTAAAAGGGCGTATTTTATTCGTGTAATAACTTCGAACGATTTGTTTCAAACGCGGGGCATGCCTGCGTTGTGCTTACGCCCGCCGCGCCGCCGTTCCTCACCGCCGGTGACTGTATTTACGTTGATTTCCGCTCTGGAAAAAGGTATAAACCATCGCGGGCCGTCCTATTTGAATACCGCGTGAATTTACAAACCAAATATCGAAGTAATTTCTGTCGCACGGCGTGGGCGGCGCCGGTGACGCTCGCGAATTTTGCCATCGCGCCCGCCGTCGCAGCCGGGTGCGACGATTTCGCCGATTATCGTCCTTTTCAAAATGCACCGCTAAAGCGGATTAATATCGTTACAACCCTCGGGGCTGTCCCGGTGCGCATAGTAACAGATGCACCGGTGGCGGAGTGGCGATAGTAGCCGGAAACTATATCGGACTGACAGCCGGGAACAAAGGTAAACTTCGACTTAAGCCACCGAGGCGAGGGAGGGAAAGGGTAGGCGCGGGAGGGAAAGGACGGGGGTAGGAATGAGAAACTGTGGAGAAGCTGCGAGAGAAGGTAAGTTGCGGACCCGAGCTAAGTAAGCAAGGTGCCAACTAGTAAGGACACAAGACAAGCTCCGAAAGTTTTAAGTAGCTACGCGATACTACTCGTTGGACTTCTCTCTCCTTCTCTTCTCCTTCTCTTTCTATCTATCTGTCTCTCTCCCTCCTTCTCTCACACATAGACACTTATCCTATCGATGTCATTATTGCGCTACGTTTGTCTTTTCGTTCACGCGCGTGCCCCGATTTCTCTCACCTCGCGGAAACTGGTTCAGCGATCCGTCGATAGGAAAAAATCGATTTTGGACCTAAAGTTCCCGTGAGTTCCGGGCAACACACTTAATGGATTTTTAATCGTCGACGCAATCCCCCCGTCGTCGCGGAACCGCGCAACGGAACAGGGCCGAAAGCCGTGAACCGTCGCGCCGACCGTGAACCGAAAGTTGCGAAGTTTGTTTGCGTACGTTTCGACGCGAGCACGGCGTTCTCCGAAAATGGTTTGGACCGCGGACGTCGTCGTATTCCCCGCGATCGTATTCCACAACGCGGGAGAGAGACCGCAGAGCGGCGGCAGGCAGTCTGGAAACGCTGGTTGGTTCGCTAGTTAAATGCGGACGCCTTTGTCTGAGGAGAGCTACGCGCTTTTGTCAATAGAAATCGTCTCGCTTCTACACGCTCCCGCGTGAGCATTTCTCTAACGACTTTTGCGCTCTCGCGCGACGCGCCAGCGATCGACCCCTTCGTTTCCCATAATTATAAATTTCGCTTCGCCGTCTTGCCCGCCCCGAAGACGTATAATTTGTCGCGCACGTAATTTCGTCTCCCGTCTCGCTGCTTTCTCTCCAAACATTCCATAACGTGTTCGAGCGCGCTGCTCCATCCGCGCCCAAGTTTCTCTTTCTTTGCTAAGTTACTTTCGCATTAGCGATCTTATATTATCGTTGGACGTAGTAATAAAAATTTGTTCGACTTTTAAGTTTCTCGCGTTTCTTGCACAGCGTTCAAAGTCATTCTAATTCAAATCTGTCTACCCCAAAATAATATAATAATTAGACATTTGATCATTCAAATATTCGGATGTAAGGATCTACAGGACTTTTTGAGTATTAAAACGATTCCAACTGATCACGGATTCCCCCTCGTTAAGTATAAATCACGGTGTTAAGTTAACGACGGCCTAGGTATGCGTACGCCATAAACCGTCTTGATTCCTCCGTTCGATCGGTCACCCCCTCCTCCCCGCGGGCGTATTTACTTAATCGTTAAACCAAATGGTTTACGTTAAGTCGAGTATTCGCATTTTAACGAGAGAACCCGCCGTTAAAGTCACCCTTTCCTCGACCCTCGACAATTCTGATGCTTCATCGCTCGATGAACTTCGCACTAATAACGCAAAACGAGAGACGAGGCGGGACGAGAGATGAGAGATTGCATGCGTTTCTCGTTCTTCCCGTCTCATTCCTAACGCCGTCTCTCGCCGCGGATATATGTACGTCTGCGTATAAACCCCTACTCCCTCCCGCCATGATCTTCCCATTACGCGTGAGTTATTAATGACGTGAATTATTAACGCAAGAACTATCTCCGGGGAAGTAAACAACGATTTTAAATACGATATCGATCTCGCGGATGTACCACGAGATGTACGTACCGCGCGGATGAGGGAATTTCGGCGGGGAGAGGGAGGGTGGGGGGGGAATAGGATTAATAATCCACCTGATTCAGTCGCGTTATCTTTCATACGGTGACTATCTCAATATGTTAATTCGTAACGTCGATTTCCGCTGCTCTCGCGCACTTTTGTTTCTTTTGCATAAATGTACGCGTGTGCTGCTCTCCCCCCCCCCTCGCCCCCTCCTCGCCACCTCGCTGCGTCTCCGTTCGTAATCCACACGTCGAATCGCGTTCCGCGTTTGTGTTTTAATCCGATCGCTACCCCGCTCTACGTCGGCGTCGAACATTTCAGAATGCAAATTCGTAATCTTCTGTTTTCACATGTTGACATCTTGCGTAAACATCCGGTGCAGCGTAATCCACGTATCCCATTCGGTTTCGCTCGTATCGGATTATCGCGAGCCACTGATATTACAGAGCGCGATAATAGCCAGTTTTTATTTTGTCATTTTGTAATGAAGAACAGAAACACGCGGGAGAGAAGAAGGGGGGAGGGGAGGACAGGGATGAGGAATGGCAGAAATGATCCTCCAGTGTCGTTCGAACTTATGTAAATTTTCATCAAATGAAGGAAAAGGAAGGATATTCAAGAAAAACGTTTCGGAGACGAGTGCGATTCGAGTGGTACGAAGAGACAAAGAAGAAATGGAGTATCCTAATGCATCATGATTACCCAAGAAATAGCGGCGGTAAAAACGGAGAGGGCTGTTCTCGAAGGAACAGTATCAAGATCCAAATTGCCGATCACAGGGCAACGATACTATTTGCATTGTCTAATAGCTGGATAGCGTGCGAAGGGCGCGCGCTACCCTCAAGTTTTACCCTTCCTGTCTTTCCTCTCTCTCTCTCTTTCGAACAGCGTCTGAACACGGTCTCTCGCTCGCCTAAACCCGTTTCCCGGAGCATGGTTTATTGATTTCTCTAGTGCGTAAATACGTGGCACAGCACTCCACTAACGACGCCCACGAGAGAGCATTGCGACGCGAACGCGTACGACCGCGTCGCGCCGAAAGCAACGTTTTCATAAATTATCGTTCGGTCGCGGCGGCGTCTCTCGACAAGAGAGAGAGAGAGAGAGAGAGAGAGAGAGAGAGAGAGAGAGAGAGAGAGAGACTGCGGGGAACTTTTTGGCCACGCCGTTACGATCATTATCCGCAAATTGTCCGCAGAGGTGGAAAACCAGACCAGAAACGGATCGTAAACGAGACCGCGAAGAGAATCTGCAAACAATTTAAAACCGCTGTGCGATTTCGAAAATTAGGTGTTCAACATCGCAGAATCGAACGTAATTAAATTCGTTTTCAATTCGCGCGCGCGTCCGCGCGTTTTCTTCCATATCTATAATAATTATAAATTATATATGAATGTGTAAAGAATCGATCCTCGAACTCAAATATACATTTTTCTACGCAATTTACATATCTCTCATTTCAGTAATTTATTATATATATATACACCTATACATACTATACAATATGTATTGCAGCCCTTTCAGTAACATAAATATACGACAGCGAGTCGTGAGGGGCTAAATTGGTTCGCGATTTTACATAATTTTAAGCACATCGTACCGTGTATACGTTCAATATTCAACGCCTCGCAAAACAGGGTAAAATTAGTAACACAAAGATAACAGAGCGGGTATGGAGTACAGGCGTTGCGGACCCGCGCGAGTGCGTAAATACCGTGGAGATTCTTCGCGGTAAGGTGTTACACAAAGCGGGCGAGGGAATGAACCGTCCGCGGAACAAAGGCAATCTGTCCATACATTATCGCGCCCAGCGGTGATATCTGCAATGAGATCTTTTAAATGGGTCGTACCCGGCGTTAATCGAGGGACCGGGTGGGAGGGGAAGGTGTACCCATGTAATTTTCACGCAATACATTATCTAGTGGTTATATTATCTCCCGTCCTTGCGCCGCCGATAATTCCCGGCGCCGCCGCCGTCGCACGCGGCGGCGATGACTACGGTTCGACGAGCGCGATTAAATCTGCTTATCGCAAACATAATTAAATCATATTTACTTACATTATGATTAAACTGCATATCGCGCGCCCCTTCTACAAATCCAAATTTTCAGGAAGGTGGCAACGTTAATTCGCGATCGCAAAGCCGCTTACCTTTCGGAAAAATCTAATTAGATTGATATTCCTCCGCGGGATAAATGTAGTTTTAAATTAATTGACGGAGAGAGATACAAAGCGCGCGCGCGCGCGCGCGTGCACGCAAACGCGCCGACGCTCGCAGTTTTTTAACGTCGGTAAGCATTTTATCGTGCTGAGCGTAACGCGCGATGCTGCACGCTTAAACAAATCTTACGAGAGTGCTCGTATTTCTGTCAGATCCAACGAGCACGTTCACACGCGAAAACAACATTGTTTTGAACAATCACGCGGGTGTACGCAAATTTATTGTGGAAGGCGGATTACGAGCATCGACGGGGGACGGTGACCCGGTTTGCGCCCTACTGCTACACGCGGCGGCTACGTATATACCCACTTAAATGCCTATATACACACGCGTGCACTGCACGCTTACCGTTTCGATGGAGGGGCGAAGAGGAGGGGGAAAACTAAAGCCTGTGAGCTTAAACTTAGGTGCCAACCAATCACAGCCGCCGAACTGACATAAAGCCAAGGCTTTGAGCTCGAATTAAATTTTAAGCGAGAACGTAGCCCGCAGCGTCACGCATCGCGACGGGTTATCTGCCGCTCCCGATAACACGAAACGGAGAATAAACGCATACCTATGCTGTCGAAGGAAAGTTCTAAGAAGCACGGGACATCGCATTCTCGCGCAGATTTCTCGGTTTAATATTAAAAGATAATAATTATTCTCAAATCCGAAACACAACAAATAATAACATAAACGTGATAATTTATTATTTGATTTCGTTGCGTTATAAAATATAATTTTTACCTAAATAATGTTTTACATATTTCCGTAGTGTGTGTGTATATATCTTTTAATCTAAATGTCGATAACAGGAGATCGCGCGAAGCAAGAGCCCGGCGTTTATTGTAATGACGATCGATAAAATTCTACGAGGCGGCATTAAGCTCGGACTTCCCTCATTGCGATTGGAGCGTGAACTTGCGCGAAGAAATAATGAAGTAACAAAATCGCGAATCTACGACTTGCACGGCGACTTCGTCGCGCCGTTTCCTGCCGGGAAAAGTGGAAACTTTTTCACGGGAGCTTACGACATTACGACGAAGAAAGTTTCGGCGTCTACCGGAGAGGAGAGTTCTCAGACAGAGAATGTGGATCACGTAGATCAAAGGCATACAATGTGGGGATACTCTCAATGTATGACGGAAAAACACTTTCGGAAATTGATGCTCTTATTCTCTGTGAAAAAGCGAGTTTATTCTGGTTTTTCTACCGCAACGATTTCGGAAGTTCATCCGTGGAAATACAGACGCGTATTACGTGAATTTCAGGAGTTTCACCGCTAAAAACAACCGTAGACCAACTGATAAAATTCTAGAACTTTAGTGATACCGATTCAAAAATGAGCCTGGCAATTCAACTAAATAAAACATTACTTTGCCGTATCACATTTTGTTGCAGTATATCGCGAAAATATTTAAATATACGCACACTGTTAAATTTGTGCGCTACAATGGAAATCGTAGGACGTTATCCGCGCTTGCGCGGGAATACTTTTGAGAAATTTCCAAAACCCCCTCCATTTAATAAAAGAGACGCGAGGTTGATCCAGTAATATTTTTATCATCATGATGCGAGGATTGTTTAGGCAGGGGTATAGTAGAGACACGTGCGGTCTTTGTGTAAACGCACCTGAATTCGAAATCACGTACACGTTAAGCTCGCGAGAGCTTAGTGACAAAACAAATTCGCGCTTTCAGTTCTGTATATTATCTGGCGTGTTTGCTAAAACGTGAATTTATTCATGTCCCGGGACGAGATTAAAAAAGGAGTTTCCCCGCTTTCTTGTTTCCGCCGTAAATTATGCAATTGTGTACCTCGTCGTTTCCGCGTCTGCGAGACGCGAAATTTTTCTTTTTTTTTCTTTCCTTTTGACGCCGGAAGGAACTATAACTTTTTAAAGCAGGTATAAACGATTACGCGAGCAATACATTTCTACGCGAGCACGACCGCCATTTATTAAAACGCAGCCGGATGAACGGCGGCCGCGTTTTCGTGTATAATGCTCTCGCGCGTTTTTCGCTAAAACATAAATTTTCCCGCGTATAGGCTCGCTCTCTCTCTCTCTCTCTCTCTCTCTCTCTCTCTCTCTCTCTCTCTCTCTTTCTCTCTCTCTCATCGAGCGAATAAAAGCCCGCCGAACATAAAGAACGGTCGGGGTGGCTGGCTGGTTCTACTGGTCGACATATCCATCCGCATGTAATATAATTTAGGAACGAATATTTTTAGAAGAGAGAGAGAGAGAAAGAGAGACAGCAGAGGGAGCATTAACAGGTACACGCGTTTCCACTCGTGTACACGTCAAGTGTCAATGTAAATTTATCGCGGTTTCCATGGAATCGCTTCTATAGATTTCATAAGTAAAAGGACTCTAATTTTGATGCATCTTTTACCATTTTTTTTTTCAATTTCCGTTTATAATTTGAAGGAAAAAATTGTAGGAAAATATCGATTAAAAAAAAACCTATTACCATGTCTATCGAGACTCTACGAGACAGTACTTTAACGTTACTTTGTTCTCCACTCTCTTTCGAATCGCCGGCGTAATATATAGTGGTAGACAATGCAGATACTGCGATTACTGTTGCGATGGGATTGGATCGACTAAATGGATTCGCGTAATATGTGGTAAAGGCAAAGTTAAAAAGTCATTCGAGCCATGGCAGTTCTAATTTCTCTCGACGCAGAGTCAACACAGGAGAAGCAGGGCCGCGCGTCCACGGGCGCATGGCGGTCGGGGTGTGCATCCGAAATTACACGGGCGACGCGTAGTCTGGGTCGGCCGTCTAGGTTGACCGAATCCCCGGCGACCTCGTTCGGCAAAGATATCACTGAATCATGAGTGCCAGGCTCGAATCGAATGTCGTTACGCGCGTTCGTGGCGGTATGTGTACCGCGATCTCGACTTCGGTCCACAGCCCGGATAAAATAGAGCAGCCAAAAAAAAAAACGCGCAACGAAGTGAAGAGCGAGAGAGAGAGAGAGAGAGGGAGAGATGAAACAGGGAGGGAGAGAGATAGAACGGGACGTTTGGAAGAGGAGAAGAGAGGTAGGTTTAGTATCACGGTTGCCGTGTGCGGGCACAATTTGGAAACCCGATATCTCAGCCGCGGACGCGGTTGTAACGTCGAAAACCTATTACGTTACAAAGCCGCGTCGTATGCGAAACCGAAATAATTCACGCGCGAGTCGATGCGATGGCCACCAAACCGAATGCGCAACCCGGCAGACTGTTATGTACCTTCGCGCGGCGACGCGCTCGCTGGCTACTGTTTCGAGTATCATTGATCGATCGATGAAATGCCTATCGATATTCCGCGGGCAAAAAGTTGCGGTAAATGCGTGGCGATTCTCGCGAGAAACTATTGTCTTTATCGTGATCCGATCCTCTTGCCGCGCGTTCGTTATACAGAGAGGTATCTGGAGAGGACCAGAATAGAGTTGTCATTGTATTATTTAGTTGCGCCAAAATTACAAATAATTTTTCCTCGGAGATAAAAGCATTAACCCAGAAACGTCAATTAATTATCGAAAATATTTCAGAACTGCGATGAATAGTTTGCTATTTCTGCATTATCGTTCCATTCAATTTAAAAGACAGGACATTCCACATGAAAGTTAATTTTATTTTCACTCGACTACATTTTGGAAATCTTCAGAAATACAACAAAACGATGTTAGATTGCTATTTATGTTTGAATTTATATATAAACCTTGTGACAGACGTTGAACATTCGAATGTATCAATTCATTTGCTCATGTCTCTTTAAATATTTTATAAATGGAGAATGTCACTCGAGGAAAGAATTGAATAATTAAACAAATAATTTATTAAAACTCAGCAAATGAGAGAGAGAGAGAGAGAGAGAGAGAGAGAGAGAGAGAGAGAGATGCTGGATAACACTTTTAATAAGAGATTGTTCTCATTCTTTCTTTTCATTTTGGTAAGTAAATTGTAAAAAAATCTTAGCCAAGCACACATATGTACATAATGTCGAAAGGATTAATACATATAGCTCTCATATTAATTAATTATCTTCGGAGGTATTCCTATCAGTAATCTCGTAATCGCATTGTCGCGCATAATTCAAGGGTATGACTGGGCTCTTGCATACTTGATCGTACTTTTCTTCAGAATACTTGTAGAACAAAGCGTGCGTGGCATGCTGGCTGGTAAAAGAGGACGGGGGAAAGAGAAAGGCTGGAAATCCGAGGATGTTACAACCGGCCGCAGGCATCGATGTAACGTCGAAAACCTATCATGTTACAAAGGCATACACGGGGCGTACATGGGAATCGAAATAATTCACATAGTTTTGTTTTGGCGAGCACGCAAATACGCAATACGCGCTCGATTCGACGTTTCTACGCGACCGCGAATGGTGGAAGAGGTACGGCAGAGAGGAGAGGAGGGGGATGAGAGGAGCGATTGCGAGAGAGAAAGAGAGAGAGAGAGAGAGAGGGATGGTGGAGAGAGAAATTTGTTATCCTAAAGCATCCTTTGTGAAAACAAAAATGAGTCGGTAATACAAGTAGCAATTTTGAAACGCGAAACGCGAAATGCAAATTACTGTACACACGCGCGGTGCATATTCGGCAAAATTTTCGAGATAGCACTCTCTTGCGCTAGACTGTGAAAGGTAAGTGATTTAATATGACAAATGTATGTAACATAAGTGAGAGGTCAGAGCGAAGAATAACGCGAACGAAAAAGCCGGGCAACGTATAAACAGCTACATTTTCAGCGTTTTCGCAGTGAAATCGCAAGCTCTTGGTCGCGAACATTAACGTAAACAGTCTCATGTATCGCATTAATGTATCCGTGTAAATCCGAAAAAAAATGCGGATTCTTCCGCGGCGAGTTACCATCGGGCGCTATAAAGTTTGCAGAAAAAAAAGAATCTATTAACGAGGTAGAGCCGCGCTCCCGATGGGATCACAATTAAAAAGCTTCCGCTTCCCGGCCGACCCGCCGCCCCCGTTCGAGGACTAATTTCGCCGTGAGTTTTATTATATCCTCTCTCTCTTTCTTTCTCTCTCTCTCTCCCTCTCTCTCTCTCTCTTTTTCTCCACCCCGGTGCAACTCATTACGGACCTTATGCCTACACGCGCACAAATTGCGAAAAAGTTCCGCTCGGAAGAAGCGCGCGCGGTGGAGTAACGATGTCGGGCATTAGCGAATGGAAAACGCTTTTTTTTTGCGGAGAATCGATCTGCCAATTCGCGTCGTCCCTGTGTTTTTCCCCACGTCTGGCAGATATTTAACTACCGTTCAAAATTTTCTATTGGATCTCAAACATCGATGTTTAACATGAACGTTATATTGCCGCGTAGTGTGCAAATAGCTGCGAGAGAAATTCCGGTATTAATCTGAGCGCACATTTTAACAGGAGTCTCTTTTTTTTATTGTCCGCGCATGTCAACCCTTTTTAATAAAGCCTGTCGTATAATAAACGTGCAATAAAGCCTGTTGTAATAGAGCAGTTTTTTCAGCCGATCTTTATACCTGTGATACATGTTTTCATGTTCCATCACGGAGAAAATTTTATAGCAAAAATTACTATAATGCGGTAGGAACTGCGGACCATTAGGAAATTATAAGTTTATATGCTACAGCCATTTTTTTTAAAACAATAGTGCAATGTAATTTTTATATTTTCTCATAGTAAAAATTTTTATATTACAAAAGTAAAACTTATTGGATAAAAGTTAGTATCGTAAAGACAAGTAAAAAATATCTTCTAAGTAAATTTTTACTGCATATCATAGTAAAAATTAACTCTTCTTACTGTAGAATGTGGCTTGAGCGCCGGTTTCACAAAAATTACTATATTTATGTGACAAAAATTAGTGTTGACATAGTAAAAGTTATGTCGAAACATTTGAAATTCAACAACTCTCGTTGTTAAGAATTTATGGGGAAGGAAAATAGACTCATAGGAAGTAGGATAAGTATTCGTTACTTGTAAGAACCGGCAGAAGCAATCAAACGCTGCAATCGAAGTCACACGGCTCAACGAGAGAGAGAAAAACTTGGCTGTAATCGATA
>NW_012026802.1:2797642-2827395 GCF_000956235.1 Wasmannia auropunctata
TATGGTCCAAAATTGGAACATAAGATGTGTTAAAGACGTCGCCATCTTAAAAACATCTTTGCGAGAAACGTCTAAAAGATGTCTATAAAAGATGTCTTAGAGACGTCTTGTGTCCCGATTTTGGACTTTATGTTGTCTGATTGTGAGAAGTAGTCGAATTGCAATTTTTATGAATCTTAGAATTCTTTCAATCTAACCAATAGATGATACATAACCTATCATACGTTCAATAAAGATTATATAGCTTTACAATAAAAATTATAACTTTGACTTACGAATTTTTACTATGTCAAATATTAAAAGATTGTTAAGGTGAAGTTAGTTTTAAATTTTACTATGTTGTGTTGTAATTTAACCTATAAAGTCATGATGGTCCACCGATAATACAAAAAATAGTAAAATATAATTCAAAATTGTATTAAAACTTAATATAAAATTTTCTCCGTGGCACTATAGAAAATCTGTAATTCTGCAGCACATGTTTTTCCCTCTCAAAGTACATTTTTAACCCTTCGACTGCTAAGATAATTTCGGCATTGAGCTTAATAAATTTAGTGTATCGGTTTTAATATATTTTTCAAATTAAAATATTTAATAAAATAATTTTTATATCTAGTAAATAAAACTCTCACTCGAGTGATGGGACCCTTGCAGATTTTTACGTGTTATTCAAAAATTACCGAAATATGGCAATCAAACTGTTAATTGCCAAATCAATTATCGCGTTGGTACATCGGAGGAGGATACACCCGAATTGATTAGAAAGGATTATAGAAAATCGGCATATGGAGAGTTCGTAGCGCACGTTACATCCGCGTTTCTCTGTTGGTGCATTATTTATTTGGATTCGACCAGAGCACGAGGAGATGCACGTATAACGAACACAAGTGCCTCTCGGCATCCTGAGACGTCCCTAAGGAGCTTTACTCTCGTACTGTATTACCGCAAGATTCAAGATACGTTCTATGAGCCGGGCCGACGTAAACGTCGCGAGAGACGGTTATCCTACATGAAGGATATACATAGAATACCGGTTTTCTCGAGGGGGTGGGGAGGGAGGGGAGGGGGGAAATGACGTCTTCAGACGCGAGTAGCGAAGATACGGGCAGAGAAATTCTATAGATTATCATCACACAGGTTGCAACGCGACCCCTCGTGGAAAGTATCGAAGGGCTCCCTTTGAAGGGCTGAGGAAGCGTTCTGCGAAGAATGATTATCAGATCCTCTTATGAAGTTACCCTCCTCCAATGTATATGCAAAACTGTTACACTCAGGAATATATCGAATATAATCGACGGTGCTAATTATATTGAACGACTTTACGCTTTTCTTCTTATGAAGTACATCTATATATGGTCTCTTCGACGAGCATTTCTCGCAAAACATGCTTGTATACGGTCGCGACGTCTCGCAGTTTATTTCCCGTAAGAAGCTTTCCCAATGTTGTTCAAGATGTGGTTGGAAACGACGTTGGCATCGACGTAAACACCACCGTAGATATTAAGATACATGAAATGGCCTGTGAAAAAAGGAATCAGTGTCTTTCAATATAAATCTCGAGCGTCCGAGCGACTTTTACGATTCTACAAGTTTACCGCGAGTATTTCGCGCGCTTCCTGTATTTTACAAACGTAGCTCGCGGATGTGAAAAATATAAATTGGAAGCGAGGATGGAATTAATAAGAGACCAATATAAAAGAAACAAAGTATTGTAACAGTTATTCGGATTTATAACCCGGCGGTTATGCAGCTTCGACGGACCTGTCGCAATTCATTTACCGCGCGCAACAAGCAAACGAAAACGTCGAACCGAAAGTTCCCGGAAGATCCATTCAGAAGCCGTAGAGAGAACGTAAGGTTTCCGCGCTTTTCTCCTCCTTCGATACGACCTCCTCGGTTATTTGCAGCGAGAAAAAGGGAGGACACACACAGGGCGCAGCGGGGAGGCGAAGGGGGTGGAGAGGGGGGGGGAGAGCGAAGAAACGTTCGAGACTAATGGAGAAGATTCGAAAGCAGCAGGAAAATAAGCAGCCGGGATGCTCGCGGCGAGAGAGATGCTTTTGCATTGAAATGTCCGAAGCTCCGCGCGCTCACGTTTTCCTCCTATTTCTGCCTTTTCTTGCAAGAAGCTCGGCAAAATGGACACTGAGAGATACGAAGCGGCGTCTACAAAACGTCTTTTCAACGGGCGAAAACGTTTCGCGCAAGCGCCTCAATCGTCTCGCAGATAATTATCGGCGCCGATTATACGTCCCGTTTCGATCGATCTCGCGATCTGGCGCGGATCAACGACACGGATCCGATAAATCGTCTCTCTCCCCTTCCCCCCCCCGCCCCCGCCCTTCAGCGATCGCCACGATGAACGACGTCGGTGATGCCTTCTCTGTCATCGGGTGTATAATCGCTGCCGCGCCGTCTCGCGTTGACGCGTAAGCTCTTCGCGCGAAAGTGTTGCATTATGCAGGAAAAACGTTAAGCAACAAAAAGGAAACGCTCGTACCTACCGCGCGCACTGGATAAACCGGCGCGGCGGCGCGGCCGGAAAATCGGATATTCCCTTTCCTGTCTCGTTTGCCCAATACGAGACGTTGCGGGATTGACGTTGAGGGATGCGAAAGCTTTGATAACACGGCACCGGGAATATCATCCCGACGCTAAATATTCAAGACGCGTGAACGCCGCGCCGCACACAATCGCGCGGCGCGCGGAATTAATTTCGAAGCTTCTGAATTTACGTTTGACGTTTTCCCGCCGGCTGAAGAAATTCCGCCGGCGGACGAAAAGGGAAACCTTGTAGCGTCTGATAAGCCGTAGATGGAAAATCGCGCGGTCCTCCCGCGCGCGCGCGCGCACACGCCCACCGTCTCCGCTGTGTTTTCATCTCCCCCCTCCTCACCCCGCAAAAAAATTCGTCGGCGAACTGACGTTAACGGATGTAAGAGCTCCGGCAGACGGGCCACGGGTTGCGAAATTGTCGGCCGTTTTGTAGAATTACCTTCATGGCTTTTACTTCCCGTCAAGGACGCGCCTCTTTGTTTTGCTCCGCTTCACGCGATATTGCGCCGTTATATGAAAACGACTCCACTCATAATCGCGCGCATCGTCCATTATCAAATCGCAAATCCATAAAAAATAATGAAGATAAAATGATGAATATGTTAACCCTAGGTATACGCACTGTTTTTTTGACGACGTCGTATACACACTGGGGTCTCGGGGATCCCATCCATATTTATTACTGTAACTCTAGTATAAATGGACATATTTCAATTAATTTTTTTTTCAATCGACAGAGAATCGACCAAGGAACAAGCCCATAATGTTTAAAAGTCGATAGAATTAAAGAGCTCCAAGATATACGGGTTCAAAGAAAAAGGAAAGTTCAAAAATGCGAAAAAATTTCGATTTAGCATCTCTTTCTAAAAAATCATATATCTTTTGTTTTATAGACCGATTTGAAAAATTCTTGAAAATTCTGAAAAGGCATACTTGAAATAGTAACAAAAAAATTTGGCGATCCGATATTTTAATTTTTTAACAAAACTGCAAGCAGTCCGGGGACCCCACGCTCACTTCAACTGTTCACTGCTCGATTGTTGAGCGACAATTGCCGCGGGTTAACACGTCTTCCTACTGAGGAGATCCCAAACTTTTTTTACAGTATCTCAAACCCCTCCCCTTTCAATTTCAGAAATGTCAAACCGAGGAAATTTTGCTGGGGTCCCGGGGACCCAGTGTGCACATCTAGGGTTAAGTTGATGTCAATAAGATGTAATGAAAATTAATAAATAAAATATATAGACTTAATCCATAACTAATTCCGGAGTCTCGAGATTTCGTATGCAAGGGTGCGTTCAGGAATTCACGATATATCATTTTATCCTTGTTATTCATCAAACGTTAAACAAGGATACAATGATATCTAGATGCACCTGGGCGAAGTTTCTGCAGCCCAAAAGAACCGATGATGTTAGACAATGAAATCAACGCGAAAATGATGGAGCGGCTTGTATCGATTATCGAAACGCCGTTCTTTGAAACGAGCGAAAGAAAAGGTTCCATTCTCTTTCGGAGCAGTTATCGCGTACCGGTCAATATCATCGAATCCGCGGGACATCCGCGTTACGTATCTTTTATGCCAATACGCGCAGGCGGGAGAGAGAGAGAGAGAGAGAGAGAGAGAAGAGAAAAAAACCAGGCGCAAATGACAGCGCGAGAAGAGAGCGAGGAGCGGTGCTCGGGCGAGCAGATCAGAGCAGATATTTTCCGCGCGCTCGCCGCGGGCTGTTGATTTAACCGGTCTGTTTTCCCTTCTCTCGGCCGTGCGCCACGACTCCGTCCTTCTAGTCCGGATTCTTTCCCTCTGTTCTCCTCCTTTTTGCAAACCCGATTTCGCCTCGGGCGATCTGTTTCAGGTAATACACACATGCCGCGTGTCCCTATCCCCGCAGTGTCCCACACGCGCCGCGTTGTCGCCCGGGGCGTCCACGTGCGCGCGCGTGCAGAGGGGAAATTTGTTATGCATTTCGTTGCATTTCGCGAACAGTTGTCCGCCCGGCCCGCGGCGGATATCCCTTACGATTCAATTATTTCATTAACCGTGTCTTCGCCTCTCAAAGTAGCCCTGCTCCGGCGCACCCTGCAGCTCTGCGTTCGACAGCCTCTCCGTTGGACTATAGGATTATTATCGTCGACAAGAAGGTGATTTTTCACTTGTACGCTTTAATCAACGACGAATCCGCTTCGAAGACAGATCGCCCTTCGGCTGCGAGAGGGATCGGGTTCGGTTAGGAACGCTTTATCAATGCGCGAAGCGAAATTTCGCCGGAACTTTCCACCGAGGAAATTAAAAAGTGAGGAACGCGGGGTTAAACGAGAGGTGCATTTAATTTGTTTAATGAGCCGCGTCAATAAAGGATCTTTCGTGTGCAGACGAGAACGGTAGCTTTTCTCGTGATAACAGAAAGATGCTGAAGTATCGAGCAAGTGCAATCTTTGCAATAACGGAACGTACGTTTTCTTTCTAGTTTTGCAAGGGCACGAAAATGGCGAAAATTGAGAAGAACCGTTTTTAATAGATCATAAGTCTTATATAATAATATATATTATTAAAAATATAGAAATGTGAAAAGAACGATATGCGGTTTTTCAATTTTTCCTATCTGCAGTTTTTCTGGTTTTTCACGATCATCACCTGCACAAGTATAATAGAATAATTCTTTCCACGCAAGCACAAAAAGATGCATACGATGCTTGCAACGCAGAGATACGCGGGCGCGAGATTCCCTACGAAACCGAAAATAAGGATAATCACTCGCCGCTACACCTTTCTATTATCAACTGCGCGAATCGAATGGGCGTGCTTCTCATTCATTTTCTCTGGAGACAATATTTATTCGCACTAATTGAATGCAGCGTCATTGATATTTACTCTGGCGCGCGCTTTAGGTACGCATATACATATATATATATATATATATATCTGTATATCCGACGATCGTGTCCTCTCTCCCCCCCTCTCCCCCGGTCTCCGGCGCCACGCGAAAGTATATTAAACAGCCTCGCGCGCGGCCGCGCGCGCGCACGCGTATCGATAATACGCCGTCGCTTATAATTGCCGCATTATTTAACGCTTTCGTTCGGCCGTTTAATGCAATTTCAGGAGCGTATGCGTGGTCACGATCGGCCAGCAGCCCGCCCGTCTGCCGGGTCCGATCAACGCGCACGCACGTGCATACGCAGCGCGGCGCGGCGCGGCGCGGCGCGGGCGGGTGGATGTGCAGCCCGGGTGCACGCAGCAGCCCTGGAGGCGGCCTCTCCGGGTCGAGGCGCATTGTTGGTTTTCCCCGCCGATGTTTGCACTGTCCCATAGTATTGTTACGCGGTGCGTACCCTCACCGTCCCCCGCGCCCCGTGGGAGCGACGCACAAGGCGAGGGCATCTCATATTAGCCGCTTAATTGTCTCTATTTGTCGAAGCTCACCGCTCGACGATTCATACCATGCTGCATTGGGGAGAGAGAAGCGGCGATCGCCGCACTGGCCGCTTCTCGAAGAGATCACGGAGGATGCACATATCGCGATCAAGGCGTCGCGTCGGAAAGAAGCGAAACGGCGGAATCGTCACGATTTGCGAAATCTTATTGTCGCTGATTGATATCATCTGTCGAACAAATTCATTTTGGATCGTTTTAAGGAAAGGAAATTAACTTAATTTCCTTCTTTTTTAGGAAGAACCTTTTTTGATAGTATTAATAAAACTATAAAAAGAATATTGTATTATTATATATATTGCATAAAAATAAAAGAGAGTGTGGCAACAGAGAAAATCTTTTATACACAAATGTGATTAGAGACACATTTAAATAAAAATCCATTTTCAATTCATTTTGTAAAGCTTTTTATTAAATGAATAATTCAAGCTGAAAAAGATACTTTTGTTGTATAAAAAAATATCCATAGTCATTAATATTGTATCGTAATTTTAAATATGCAATTGATTTTCGTTCTATTCTAATGAGAGAAGCTAGTCGGTTTTTTTATTCCAAATCGGCAGGTCAAGTGATATTTAACCTCGTATTTCCAATTGGAAATAATTATCGTCATGGCAAGCAAAAAGGTTTCAAAATATACCGCGAAAAATATGTCAGCGACTACCAAGGTACGGTTCCCGTGTTCCGCAACGAAGATATTATCACGACAGTAGAAAAGAATTCCGAACAAACGTTTCCCCTTTTCACGTCGCACCATTGTCTTTGTCGTATTGTGCGAGTTGGAGACGGTTATTTTTTTTCCAGCAGTTGAATTGTGCACTCGGTAAATATTTCAGTCTTTGCTCATTCGCAGTGACGTTTACTTTACATCCGTTACTACGATATGTAGTCGTATATTTCCTAAAAAATTAAAGTACCCGTAACCTCGTGCCGTGATACGAAACAAAAGAGGAAATTAAATAGAGAGACCTGGTAGTTAAAATTAAATAGAGGCATGTTCCACTTCGAAGGGAGAGAAGGCGAATAATTTAGAATATTAGTTCTTGTTTAGCGTGACGTGAAATTACAGCGTTTCTCTTCTCTTCACTGCTCTTTGTCAAATGAATAATTCAAGCTCGGAAAAGTTACTTGAGACAGAAAGAATATCCAGTGGTCATTAATACGAGATTGTATCGTGATTGTAAACATGGCACGCAATCGATTTCCATTAACGTTCTACATCCTCGATCGGATAAACCAGAGTTCTTTTTTTTTCTAGATTGACAGGAATTTTCAATACGACAATATGCGATATTTCGATATCGAGAATTCGT
The DNA here is from genome assembly GCF_000956235.1 of Wasmannia auropunctata. Classification (NCBI taxonomy): domain Eukaryota; kingdom Metazoa; phylum Arthropoda; class Insecta; order Hymenoptera; family Formicidae; genus Wasmannia; species Wasmannia auropunctata. The sequence continues at coordinate 2,804,948 of NW_012026802.1, forward strand.
TTACGTCTTTATGTATTATTTAATAATTGCAAAGTATGATAATAGATACCGCGTGAAATCAGCATATATATTGGAATCGCGATAATACTTTGTTACAAGGGAAATGATAAGATAAGTCCGACAGACTCATCTCGTTCGGATGAGAGTATAACTTCGTTATAGCGTTTCTTGTTTCTGCTTTTATAAATACCGGGGCCGACCGTGGCGATGCGCCGTCGCAAAATCTTCTTTAATCTCGCGAACGGGGACTATTTACGTCGAAGACTGCGGATAATTCGATTCATTCTTACCGTCGGCGATAGATCTGATTAAAACGCAGCTTTGAGGTAGCGCGGCGATGATAGGTTCCTCCCCCCCCCCCCCGTACACTCAATGTGACCTTTATATTCAATCGGGCCGGAGAGTGACCCCGGTATTAAATCCTGGGGTGGGGATCGCACGGACGGCCAATCTACGTTTTAATCGCCTCGTTTGCTTCGACGGCACAAAGGGAACGGACGGAACGGGACGTCGCGCGTCGCGTCAAACGACCGAATGCTGCGTATATTGGCTCACGTAAGAGTACTTTCTTCAAGAATCCCGTTGGTTCGCTCTCGCGAGCGCGTCGAGGCGCCAACGCGTCGACGAGTGTGCGAAACACGCTACGGCGAGGTTGAATTAAATGCAGTTAAGGACTCTCGGCTTTCGAGGCCGCGCGAGTTCTTCCGCGAGAAACCGCACGCGAGGCTCTTAGGCCTCGCATTATGATTCATATGTGATTATTTTAATACACGTTTCTACAATGCCTGTCTCCCTTTCTTTCTTAGCTGATCATCGTGTAAAATATCCTATATATCTCGACCTCGTCGATAAGCTCGTCTCTCGCTTCGGTTAGTTAGTCTCTCCCCCGCTCAATTTCAAGGGTTCTATTCCGGGGCTCTCTTGCTCGATTGTGTTAAATGAGTCGCGACTTTACGTATGCGTATGCATTTCAGCGTGATGCCCTACTTTCAAGCCAAGCGGAGAGAGAACTTTCAATTGGAATTGACACACGAAAAAAAAAAGACAGATTTAATCACGAAGATCCACTCGTTCTTTATGTATGAAACATAATACGATATTGGATCAGAACGCTTTATAGTGCAAATTTGTCGAAAACCGGGCATTCGGCCAACGGTCACTATATATGCTCGAAATTTTAACTTTAATCCGACGAAATCTAAATTGCGAGAGATTCAAATGGCGACTGGAATAAAATTCACAAGTTTATGAAATATATAAACGTTCGAATAACGAAAAAAAGAGGTGGAACCTTCTAAGAAAAATTTTATTCAAAAATTTAATCAAAGGGCGTGCCGTATATAAATCAAGATCGAAATAATTTGTCATGTGGGAATTGCAAAGAAATTAATAAACTATTAAACTCCCAGACAAAATATCGTTATTAACATCGAATCGGCCATTAATCTCGAACACCTTCTACACAATTGAACCCCTCTGCACATCACGTGCCGTCAAATTTAATTACAAATTACACGATATCACGTGCAAACTACAGTTGCCAGGACATGTCACGCTACCCGGATCATCTTAATGACTTTAAATTAGTGCGTTAATTATGAGATGGAAGTAGAGAGCAGTGCCCGCGTGCAATTACATGGGGGCTGTTTCGGCTGCGGGCTGTAAGAAAAAAAAACGGTCTGGCGTTGTGTAAGTTGACAACGGCGTTACTTACACCGCGCGCCGCGGCGGAGACCTAATTTGCGATAATTCGCTCACGTATACAGTCGCTGTGAGCGGCCGAATTACATTCTAATTATGTAGAGTACCGCGGCGCGCATACCTGACGAAAGTTTCATCAAAGAAACAGCGAACGACATTCCTGCAATAAACCCTGATTAGATTCCAAACTGCATTACGTGGATTACGCAAACGCGCGCGTGCACCTACGCTACCGCATGCATATATTCCCGCGCTTGAATATCAAATCAGGCGCGGTCTATAGTCGTTCGGCTCTCCTTCATTCATTAATTTGCATCTTGCGTTACACCGCGCGCTACACAGCGACGATCTATTAATGATTACCGGCTCATGCAAATGCGGTCCTCGGAGGAATACGTGGAGGCGTCCGGAAAGTTATAGCAGCAAGTCGCATTCATTATTAACACGCACTTGATACTCCCCGTTAATCCGACGGCGCAGTAGACTACCGCGCTAATGCGATAACACCAATCGGAGATTTATGTAACTCAGCAACATTCTCCCCGCGGAGGATTCTGCGAGGAGGAGAGACTTTTTTTTTCTCTTACATCGCAGACACGCCGGAATACGGAACTCTTCCTACGCCCGGTTCTCCTACTACCGGTGATACCGTTACCGCGTCTGTCCGCCGCTGGTTAAAAACTTTTAATGATTTCCCGAAGATTTGTCAGCGTATCCGCGGCGCGGCCCGAGGTACTCGCAGAGATGGATCGCTCGGGCGAAAAATAATTAGCGTTATAACTCAGAAGGGAAAATCGAGAGAGCGAGAGTTGGCGGCCCGGGAGGGCGCGGCTGGTTTGTATCGGCGCTACATGTGATGGATTACAGCGATCAATGAAAGGTTGATCAGTCGGCTGATTGATTAGATAAGTTTCGGCGGTGTAACCGAACGAACCGCCACGCGAGTTCCCGACACTTCGGCCTGTCTTTCGTCTATTTTTCCTCGCAAGTTCTCTCTCTCTCTCTTTCTTTCTACTTTTATCTATCTATCTGTCTATCTCTCATTCTCTTTCCCTCGGCGGCTCCTAGTTCTCTTATTTATTCATGTCGACCATACCCACCCACGACACGCGCTACCAGATCCGCCATTTTCGCGGGTCAAAAACGAGCAACGAAAGTCAGGAGTCACGAGGGAGAAGAAATTAAGGTCGCGACCAAGAGCTGAAATTTTTAGCAGCGTCAATTCTTTCGCTACCCTCTCTTTTTCGCCCCGTACAAATGGAATTTGGAAATTGCGTGAGTCTTCGCCGTGGCGTTCGAGAAAGAAAAGTATAGAGAAGGATCCACAACGTTGCACCGTTCTGGTCCTAGATTCCTCCTAAATATCCCTGGGAAAATTCTCAGATCTTGTATAAATCCTCGCTAAATTTCACACTGTTGTTTTTCGCGATGATTTTGGTGGCACAAAGAGAAATCAATTAGAGGAAAAAAAATTGGCATCTGCAGTTGTACGCCAGAAATTTTCCAATGGAACGTTGCGTATGCGTTTTTGTAGGCGGAACATTTGCAGTAATCTAAATTTCACATTTGTTGTTAAGCAAATGAGGAATTGAATAGATACACGTGCATTCGTTTGCGTATAAAGTAATAAAATTTAAACAAAACCACAAACACGCTCGATTGCTCGAAATCATCTTTGCACTTTTGATTGTTGCATCGAAAGCACGCTGAAATGCATTCGGTAACGGTAGCGATTTACAGATCGTTGCTTTCAAATGTTATTCGCTTTCCGAGCATTCCCGGAATTTTGCAGAATATCCCGTGCGTTACCCTCCGTGAGTCGGGGGTATCAGTAGCGCGTAGATGTTGCTGCCGTTATTCGACGCTGCCAGGCGCTGCGCCGGGCCGAGAAAGCCTGGGAAAATACGCTGCGTCGTCCCCTCGAGGTCATTGATTCTGAACAATTTTCACCTCGCCACGATCTCTCAAGTCGGGCGAAAATTTACGCGGGGGTTCACCCCGGCGAGACCGACAACCGACATCAGGTCGGAATGTTTCCACCTCGCATTCGTGTTCCCTGCAGACGGCGTTTCCAACGGGTCAAAAATGAAAGGGGGAGGAAAAAAAAGAGAAAAGAGAGCGAGAGAAAGAGAGAAGACCGCACCCACCCCGGTGAGCAGGAACGGGCAAGAAATTAAGATCGCAAACCGTGACTGAAACTTTCAGCGCCAGCCGTCCGTGATTCTCCTCTTCGTGTTTTGCTCGCGAAAAGCGCGCGGTCCGGAAACCCCGAGACGCGGCGGTGAACAATGAGTTCCGTCTTTCATTCATGCGAAAATGCCTACGGCTGCATATTTCGCGGTTTAGCCCTAAAGAAACGAGGCTCAATCTACAACACGAGTGCTAAGCATCTTCTAAAAACTTCCTCGTGCTAATTGTTTTCTCGCTGGCGGAAAACGTAGAACGTCAACGTTTAGAGAGAGGATCGAAGACTATTGGCTATTGGTAGCGCAATTCCGTGTCTTGCTATACTACATCTAGACTATATAGACGGTCGCGACGGCTGCGCTTTTGTATTAAGCATTCTTATCGTGCCGCGGCGTCTCCTCCTCGGGAAAGAAGCGATTCGACGCGGTAATGCATCGGCGCGATCCTGAAACGGAGTCGCCTTCTCGCGCCCCCGGGTCCCGTAAATCCTGAACGCAATTAGCAAAGTGACGCGCCAACGTCGCCCATCCGAGTAAACTCGAAACTTCGTCCGTTTACCTGCATCCGTCTTGAAAGTTTCAAAATGCACAGCCAAATACAGCCGAATGGCTGGCGGTTTCGTGCGGAACCTCGGCACTTCCGTCGCGAGCGGCGAGGTTCACAAAGGAGGGGAATGTTCGCGAGAAGGAGAAGCTATTTACTGCGGGCGTCGAGCGCGCGCGCGGCGCAAGAAACCATCGAGTTATAGACAATCGCGCGAGTAAGGCGGGATAAGAAACGCGCCTCCCGCCTCGCGTAGGAAACGATAGTCGGACAGAGAAAATGGAGAGCTGTAGGAGCCGTGGAGGGAGAATATCCCGCTGGATATCTCCATCCGCGCGCTCGCGCGCTTTCCCACCCCTCTCCGTATTTTCCCCTTCGCTCCTTTCCTGCACTATCTGTCCCGTTCCCCATCGCGCGGTGTGTCTTACGCGGCGCGACTTGAGAGGTAATTCCTTTTCGCCCTACATTCGCAAATGGAATATTGGGCGCTCGTTTGTCCGATATACGCTCGTCGATGCGCTCCGCTCCAGCTTCCGTTTCGTTCACTTGAGCTCCACAACAAATCTATCACCAACCGGATTCTCTAATGTGCCCGATATACGTCACCGAGATCGGCGCCCTCGCTGTACTTTCGTCGAAAATTCAAGACTGAGCGTGCAGCTATTTCGGTTTTCTCCAATCCACGTTCCTCCTGTCGCAAAGTCGCGATCTAATTGCACGTGCGCTTGTCCTCTATGCCGGAAGCTCGCAATTCCTGCGTGGCGAACGTAGACACGAGCTACCCTCTCCAATTGGAATCCAATCAGCGGGATACTCCGCCGAGACGAGGCCGCGTCGAAGGGCCGGCGCGACGCGGAAACGCCGCGACGCGATATTATTCATATGCCGGCGACGCGTTTGGCTCGTCACTCCGGACGCAGAGGCAATATAACTTTTTACCCGACCCCTCCGCCCCGACTGCTCCCCGTTCGAACACTCGTCCGTCTGTTCCTCTTTTTTTTTCGCCCTCCGGCCACGGCCACGCGCGGTCGGAAATGACACCGGCACGTAGAAGCGTCGTGCTCTTTACTTTCTCTTTCGACGGGCGCGAAAGCGTTCGACGGCGCGGCGTCCAAAGTCAATCGCGAAAATATGTTAATTTTTTTGTGACAGATGACGTTAGTTTCGAACGCGTAACATTTTATTTTATTCCTGCAACGTTCATTACACTCATTAATTTACACGCAGGAAAACAGAATTATACACCAGAACACGATCCGGTACGGCTTACGAATAATCGACTTGTTACAACATGTTTAGCTCCGCTTAATTAGCTATCGTCATTACGCCAATTAGAACGGGATACGTACGTGCGGTACACATGATCTAATCATTGCGAGATCGTTAGGCCTACATTGACGGAGCTGCAGCCTGCATAACTGAATGATCCGTTTTGCCTAGTCTGGCAGACGCCGCTGCCGCCGCGACGCCGAAGCGCGATTAAATGTAACGTAATATCGCTACCTTACTATCACAACGTCTCGTTAACGACCCTCTTCGTGGAATAATCGATATGTCGTTTACTACGAGAAGATCAAACTAAATGAGACGGGAGGAGAGGAAGGAGGAGGGGAAATCCCAATCGCGGGGATTTTAATAGATACCAATTATAGCTTCGATCCGAATCAATTCGGATTACGAGAATCATTAATCGTGAAATCATAATGGTAATCCTCGACGTAATTTATGACGCGCGCGCGGGGCTTGTCGGTCGTTTCGCGAAAGTTTTTAGTTTCCAGCGTGGATAATAATTGGCTTATATAGATACAGATCCCGGGCCCCTCCCCCCTCCCCGAACTAGTATATCGAGCAACGTATGATGATAAATTAATAAATTCCCGTTAATCGCGGACTTCACGCGCGGGGCACGGCGGCAATTCAATTATCTTATGCTCACCCATGTAGTTTGTATGTATCCCTATGTAACCCACATCTTCCGCGCCATTCCACCATTTTCCAATTATCCCGCAATAATGAGATCTAATACTCCATTATTACAACGTGCCGGCTACTTTATCGCTTAAGGAGGATTAATGACGACGTCCGCGACTACTAATTTTATTATCGCGAGCTAACGAGTGTACCCATTTCGTATCCAGCATCGTATATACGAGGGAAGGGAGGGTGAGGGTGAAGGGAGGGGGAGGGGGGAATTAATCATGTAATCGCCAGGCATCCTCGCGAGAGCATACTTGTAGTAATAATTTCGCAATAACTTCGCCGGGACATAAAGTATCTCTTTGATTAATCGGCGCACGGAGTTGTACAGATCTACAACGTATAAATGAAGAAATGAGTTATTACAACTGGTTTTCTCAATAAACTACTTTTTAGGTTATACCTCTAGTAACTGCCGTTCAATATAATTCAACATCGCATCACAATTGCAGCAAACTGACGCAATTAATTTTCCAGTGAAACTTTTCGAAACTTCTCTCTCTCTCTCTCTCTCTCTCTTTGCCTTTCTCAAAAATGTACTTGTTCCTTTCGTAACTCTTTCTTTGTCTCCGTGTGTCGATGCACGTCAATGTACATACGTAATTACCCTTTAATGGACGTTAACTCGTGAATAAACAAATAATTTAATTCCACCATCATCTGCATATCCTTGCCTTTCATCCCGCAGCGCAGCGACACTGCTGTCGCAAGATGAGTTTAATTGTCTGCAATACAAAATTAAACTGCAGGTCCTCTACGCTTTTTAAATCGACAAACAGTTATCGCGGGGCGCAAAACTGCAATCGCTTGTCATTATTTTGGATTATCGGTTACCGTTAATTGACGGTCGAGCGCAATGTATCGTGCAGTCTGTTCCCGATCGAAACTATTATCGGGTCGACGAATATCACGACGATACCTGTCACGGTGAGAAATAACACGATCGGCCGAATCGAACAAAAGAATTAACGGAAAAACCGTAGGATAGTATCACGCTTCATAAATATCGCTACCCGTAAATCAATTAATTGACATGCCGTGTATATATCGGACTCGCGTTGTAAAATGTTTGCCGGTCGCGCACCGATTGTTCATTATGGAGCACAATGATTGATCGAATGTATGTACAGCAACCGTATCATCGCAATTACATTTTAATGAATAAACAAACAAATAAATTTCTTTCACTGCCCCGCGCGCGAGAGTCGGGAATTTTCTCGTCGGGAATTACCCCTCCAGCTAGATTGTTCGGATTACGTAGCACTAGATTAGTTATCTTAAGATAAGCAAGTTATCGCTAGTTTGGTAACATCCACGTTACCAAACAACAAACAAACTATGACGCTTGCACCCATACCTATTATCCATTAATGCAGAATGCAGAACAGCATAATTAGATGCGCATTAAGCAAACAATTTAGCTCTTGCGCTCGCGCAAATTGGCGCATTGGTGATCTGCATTGAGCAAATAACGTTGTTACTACGCAGGCGCGAAACGTAAAAAATTCATATTTTTTCTACTATCGTCGCGTTCCGTTTTTGCAGCTTTTTTTCCAGTATTGAATTCCGTATCAACAAATATCACGTGAAAGAGAGAGATATTATATAGATAGATAGATAGATAGAAAGAGTACAACAAAATTTCTTCTTACAAAATTTTGATAACCCCAATCGAACAATTTATGCAGTAAATTTTGCAACATTTATTTCGCGACCGGCCATTTTCATTCCCGCGCGGTTTCCCTGTTTTCCCTCGTATCTTCTTATTAGAAATTTTATCTTCGTCTCTTTTTGCATTACGCGTCCTTCTCCGACCGGAGCCGCAGCGGAGTAGTGGGAGGAGCGTGCTGATTGGGAGGCTAATCACGCGCTACTCTCCATTACATTAATTAAAACTTAGCTCTCAACTCTGCTCGGCTTCTACGTCACCTGCCGCGCCATTCGCGTTGTCCCTTTTCTTCCTCTCGTCCCGCTCGCGTCACCCGATGTTCCCGCGATCACTTTGTCTGCGCCCGTTCGTCTATCTATCCACATACGCCACCGCTTGGCGTGTATCGCATTTCCTAAGAAAATCATGCTTGCCTCCCGCGACGTGGATATGAATAAACTATTTAACTCGTTCTGCCACCGACATTACTTAATGAGATCCATTCAATCGAGAGCGCCTTTCTTCTACCATTGTTTAAATTCCTAACATCTCTTTATTAAATATATTTTCACAAAATCGATAGCTAATCACAAATCATTTCTTCAGACAAAACTATTTTTATTTATTAAAAACAATAGTTAACAAAATCGCCGCATACATAATTGAAATTGTGCAATTTTTTTTATGCTTTAATAAGAACAATTTCACGCTCGACGAAGAAAAGTATAATAATGTTAAAATATTGTATGAGTGGAAAGCACCTAGTATAAAAATACTGCTATTAAGATTTGTTTAGTTTGCATTTCCTGTTTGCTACTCTGGTTTTGCCTTCAGGAGTCGTTCCCAAAGGGTCGCACTTTCAAATGGATACCGAATGGAGAATTACTCTCAATTCAACGTCCACCTTATGTCCCCGTGTCCCATTGAGTTTTACAGTCGAGACTTGTTCTCAAATTGCAAAATCCCGAAACTTTAAAGTACCCCACACATTTTCAAACCAGATATTTAACCGAATATCCAAGTATCTCTACTAACAGTTTTTAAGAATATATTGATAAATTTATTTTATATTAGTTTTTGTATATAATTTATTTAATATTAATAAGTTACGAGTTGTGTTAATAATCAACTATATAACCATCGTTTCTGTTTTTGTAATCAGAGTCAATCCGGTAACAAAGGTCGCGAATTCCCCGAAATTATCCCGCGAATTAGAGCCTCGAACAAAAGATCCGCATGCCGCCTGGCAAAACCGCTTTCGTCCATTCGACGAAATCCCTACTCGACCCAATTCGAACGAGCGTCGTATCGGCGAGTGTGTTGCAGGAGGAAAAAGAAAGTATAGAAACGGATCGGAGCGGAATAAATAACGTTCCACCGCGGATAATGGTATTTATTGAATGTACAATTATACATCTCCTATATCGACGAGGCGAATGAATTGTTCTCGCGATTCTATCGCGGATATAGTCCCGCTTTATTTTTCTTTGCTCGTACATTCATCCTCCCGCGGGAGGATCAATAACGGCCGCGAAAAACAACTTCCCGCGCCCGCTAATGTTACGATTATAGCTGTACGTTAATCAAGCCGAACGATCGGCGCAAGAGTGCCCGCGTGACTATACGATATCCGATCTACTGTACTGTCTGTACTATATACAGGACGGGCAGTGATAATAATAGAACGAGACTAACGTGTCTTTCGGATTAGCCGAAGATAGCCGAGAATTATCCTGACTTAGCTCGACTAAAAGTTTAATTCTGAGCTATGAACACTCTACGCCCCGGCCGTAACACCCCGCGTATATAGATATCGCGAATATTATCCGGACCACGATTTAACGTCTTCGACGAGGATATACGAGATAGATGGAGAGCCTACTGTGTGAGGGACGGCCGCCGCGGTGGCAAAATTGGAAAAAGTGCCGATCAAACAAAATTAATTGGGTTCCCGCGGGCTGCAACAAAGCAACTCTCTCGCTTCGGACGAGAACGAGCCGCCGATCCCGAGGTCCTTCTCGGCCGCGAATCATTTCACGGCACGGAACTTTACTATATTCGCGGGTCGGGCCGCGATATATCGCTTTTGTAATTCTATCGCCGGATAAAAGATCGTGTTTGACTAGAAACTACCGCGCAAAAGTATACAGACGGACGGGCGCGCGGTCTATTTCGCCGAAATATAACGTGTGGACCGACGTGCGACGTGCGGATTTTGCGGAAACCGTGTTGGAAATGGAAATATAGGGAAAATTCTGGTTACGGGGAGGCGCGTGATCGAGCCAGCGCGAGGAATGTGTTCTTTTCTATAACGTGATCGAACCTCGGAAACCCGTCGTTCCAATTATTTTTCTATGGTGTCGGTTCATGGGGAAAACATGGCGGTACAATAATCTCGTTATACTACTGAAAAATGTCTCCGAAAATATCGGATAGTCCGCTTCATTAATTTTTCACTCAAAATTTGAAAGGGAGAATGTCTCCTTCTTTCTTAATTCAATGATACTTTTATTAATTTAGCGTCAATGAAAGATTTCGAATCAGACTATCATGTGATTCATAATAGTCAGGTTTTGGATTACTCTATATTTTTATTTTTCATTATCCATGGCATATTGGCGTTTAACTATTAAATATTCATTTATATAATCCATTTTTTTTTGCAAAACGAACTATTTAAAGTTTGAAGGAGGAGCCGTGGAAGTAATTATCGTGCAATAGTTGGCGCTCTGTAACAATCGGGATTGTAACTTACACATGGCTTTTATATAACTAACTGAAAAGCGATGCCTTTTTCACGCGCTGGATCATGGAGTGGAGTTCGTCTCTTCCTTCCCCTCCCTACCCCGACCGTGTTCGTTCATTCGCCTCGGGGCCCTCGGGAGTTATTCGCGAACAGTTTCTATTTAACATTTAGTCATACGCCCGCGTAGGTACTCCACCGACTACGCATTCGTCGTAAATCTTACCACTACACGCGCGAACACGGCCGACGGTGAAGATATACATATATCGATATACGAGCTGCACGCGCGAGCTTCTGCTCTCGGCTCGGTACACGGATCGCCCGTTCTCTTCGATCTCAAAGCCACCCCTGCTCCGGTTTCACGGATGGAATTTCAGGAGAAACGTTTTATACGCCGGGTGCTCTCTCGGCTGGCACGTCGCCTCGAGCGCTTTGTCGGAGGGCAGTTAATTAATAAAAGCTGGAAAGAAGGGGGAGAGCACGGGGGCGCGTATACGGGAGCGACGGGGAGCGCCCGGGCGTTGGTCCGGGGGAGCGATGGGAGAAGGGTGACTAGGAAAAGGGGAACGCGGGAGGAGGGAGAGGAGGGGCGAAGAGACGGGAGGTATAAAACGGAAGGTATAAAAGGATGGAACTATACTATCGTTTCATATCGGCCGGCCGGACCCCCCCCCCTTCCGGTCGCACTTGCAATTCAAACGAGAATGGCACTCACGTGTCGTGAACGAGAAACTTGTCGCCGTTTTTCTCGACGCAGAAGCCCTTGCTGGTGATTTCGGAACCGTTGACGGTCACCAAGTCCGTAATCCCCGACTGGAACCACCGGCCGTACCATTCCTCCGGGAACGTGCAGCCTGAAAACAGAGGGACGGTTACAGAGGGGGGAGGTTTTGCTTCCAGCCGCCTGCGGGCGTTGGGCGATATATATATATATATATATATATATATGTATACATATTGTATACTCGCTCGGTCGGAAAGTTTTCAGATTTTAATCTGAGGACCCGAACCTGCGCGGCGCGCCGACACGTCCGCATCGAAAAACGCAAAACAATCCGAACCCACCGCGGCCGTGGCTACGATATTTTTCAGCCGTTGATCGCGCCCGGCGCGAGCAGCCAGCGGGCTTGTACGCGTCAGGGTTACCGTTCTCCAACAGCGTGCGGCCGCGAGGAAACGTAATGAAACAATTGTAACCGCCGTTTCTCTTTCCTTCTCTCGCCCCCTCCCGCGGAGGACGGAAAATGTCGAGCCCCGCAGGATTATTTTCTCGTTCCCTCGCGAGAGAGAGAGAGAGAGAGAGAAACGCGCGGCGACTGCACGAGCTGAAAAGCCGATGTTTCTCTTCAAAGTCGAGGGAAGAAAATACGTGGCAGTGTAATACTATATCAACGAACGGGGATAATTCCATCCTGTTGTCTATTACACGGGAGATCCCCGCCCGTTAAACTGATTGCGACGGTCTGTATTTATTTCTATGGATTATGTGCAGATGTAGTCAGAGCCCTGTATTGGGATACGTTTATGCGGGGCGTACAGGATGTTACATTTTAAATTCCGGGATTTGATATCTGGGGAAAACCCAACAACAGAAAAGAAAAACGTTACGTTCCCCGGTATCATGTAATATCATATATTATCGTGTAATGCAATCTCAATGCATACGTCGTATAATGTGATTTCCGTATCAAAATATACTCTCTTCCCTATATTCGATGTTTCCTGTATCTTCGTATATACGTTTGGATAAATCGAGATAATGAAAAAAAATCACCGTCCATTTCCATTGCTTTTAATAAATAATCGGATCGTGATCCGTTACGGAGTGGTCATCGGTGGTTGCTCGACGGGGGACGTGCGGCCTTTCTCACTCCTTCCATTTCTCTCCGCCACCCTTCGGTCGCCGAGCGTCTTTTCCGCCCGATTTTCCACGGGCCACGAGAGTAAATACGAGATTCCGCGAATATTTCGAATGCCCGTCGACAACGAACGGGGTCCGCCGCGAGCACAAACGAAGTTGTAAAAATGGAGAATCTCCTTAGAGAGATCGGATTATCGCGAAAGAGCGCGAGCGCGAGCGCAGACGAGAGAGAGAGAGAGAGAGAGAGAGAGTCGTTGATTCTCTCTTCGTCGCGCAACCGTTCATCCTCCTTGCTCTCCCTTTCCCCTTTCTCATTTCTCTCTTTCTCTCTCTATCTCTCACTTGCGTCTGCATCTGTAGCAACAGAGGATTACAACGAGGAGCGACGTCGCGATTAAGCATTGTTTGCCCGAAGCATTTTGCATTTAATAAGTCCAAGTGTTTCGGAATCCCCCGGATGAGCGGGGTACCGACGGGAAAGGAGTACGACGAGGCCGGAAGAAGCAAGGAGGAAGAGCGAGAGGAGATTGGGGGAGGGGGAGGAGAATTGGAGAACAGGAAAGACGACGGAATCTCGCGAATTCGCTACACGAAGATACCGGGGCTCCCTGCTCTCTCGCGGCTGTGCGTTTTGAAGTTACGAAAAGCGGAGAGTCGATGGAAACGACAGCAGATGGGATTTATTAATACTCGAGAGACAGACGGACGTGCGGCCTTTTGTGCCGACGCGTCGATGTGAACATCTCTCGCTCGTCTCTTTCTTCTCTCTCTCTCTCTCTCTCTCTCTCTCTCTCTCTCGCTCTTTCTCCGTTTCTCTCTCACTCACGTTGGAAATCGGATTGGTTTCTGGACATGCTCGGCCATTACCGTGGCTCTTAATTTCCAAGCTTCCGTAGATTACGCTCCACGGAGAGCTACAACACGTATCAAGTATCCCCTGTAGTTGTCAGTGTCTAATAGCAGATGTATCGCATGACTACGTTGTTTCCAGTCGCAATTGCGTCTTCAGTTACATTGAGATGCAACGCGTTTGTAGCTGATGCATACAGAGAGTTCTGCTCTTGAACAGTTTTGACGTTTCGAGCTCTTCATCAATGATAAATCCGAAACTGCATTGTAACTTGTAACTTCTACGTGACACTGCGTAATTTATCTATTACTCGTGTAATTTGCGAAATTTTGAATAACAGATAAACTGCTCCTTATTCCTTCCGATTGAAGCGTTCTCTTCGTAGCGTGCAATTCAAGAGCATACCACGCAGACCCGGACGTATAATTATCGTTACCGACATTACAGCGACGCGTGCTAAGTATTGCGGATCTTCACTCAGACGAGATGAGAGAAAGAATTACGGAAGATAAAGAAAAGAGCCAAAGTAAGAAAGTTAGAGGAAAGGATGGGAATAAAGTGAAAGAGCGAGCGAGAGAAAGAGAGGAGGAGGAAGGAAAAAAGATGGGAGTAGGTAGCCACGGTATAATTAACGGAAATTGGAGTTAGGTCAGAAAGCAAAGTTATCGGGGAGAGTTTCGTTGTCGGTGCGCACGGCACCGAGCCATTCCGCTCGTGCGCGAGCGCGTACGCGAGAGGACTGGCTTTTTCCGGGGCAGAGCAGCCGCTGATATAATTACTAATTAATTACCGTTCCTGCGGCACCGCGCCGCACTGTGCCGCGCCGCGCGTCGTTTCGACGGGCGCTCACTTAAAAGGACACCGTATGAACAGGAAAACGGAAGTGACTATAATTCCTCGCGGAGGCGCCTCCGAGCGAAGCGATATTGTCGCATCGCGACAACGAAAGCTCGTCCGTTGTAAGCAGCCTGTCGATACATCCGCGTTCGCAACTGCAACTATTTTAATAGCTGACATCACGTTCGGCCTTATTCAATTCTTCATAACGGAATGCATCTTCAATTTCGAGGATGACAAGCTGTTTTTTTTTGTTTCCTCGCCAGTTGGGAAACGCTTGTAACGCGACGTGTCGGCACGCTGATGAAAGGAGATCTGACAAGAGAACGTTGCAAAGATCGTTCCAGAAGGATCGTTTAAAATCTGGACAAATTTAATATCTCGATAGTTCCTTATTTTTCCTATTCATTTGTCTTCCGTTGAAAATTTTTGTCTTTCCGCATAATTCAATTAAACCGGAAACAACTTGTGTACAACAAATACAGCTGTGTAATTCGGAATTTCATAAACTTTCGAAAGAAAAAGCGTGGTTCACGAGGCATTTTTTACGCTGAAGTCTTTTTATTCGCGAACTCTCACAACGACAGTACATTTAATGTCCTTACGTATGATACGATCTTGATCATAAAGATCGCACCGTGGGGGGAACGATTTCCGGGGAAATAAGAGCGGATTAAAGCTCGACCCACCGTCGACCGAGCACTCGTATTTCCCGTAAACTGCGCGGACTTCTCCACAAAGAGGGAACTTGCCCGAAAAGAAGAAGCTCGCACATCTTGCGATGGAAGACGAGGGGAGCGAGGGCGTTTAGCCACGAATACGACCCACGGACCACCAGCAGATCGACCTCCAGGCAGTATCAAATTATTGTTCCTGATATCTCGACCTTCGCGATAAAATCTATGAGACCGGAATATTGTGCGCCGGAATCTCTGTCTTGTTGTCACGCAATTCAGTGACGCTAGAAATTGAAAAATACACGGAAGATTCTGTTAATAATCAATGATAATTTTCTCGAATGTCATTAGTCTCTTCGCGTTACGTTTTGGAGACACAATAATTTATGATAATCTCATATAAATTTTTCGAAAACAAATCATTAACTCTAATGTTCGAATATTTATGGAATACTTCATATCATCATGTTAACCAGCGCTGAATAAAGTAAAAAATCTACAAAATATCTACAATATTATTTATTAAAATTTATTAAAATTAATTTGAGCTGCGTACAGCTAATTTTCAATTATACCTGTTGTAATTTTTAGCTCTCGTTTTTTTTTTTTTAATTAACTTCCTCCACGGTTGAACATTGCCATGGAAAAGCTTAACAAGGAATATCATATTAAAACGAAGCAATACTTTACGAAAGCAGAAAAGGGGATTCGTACGAATGAACTTGGAGATATCGAAAGTCCCTGGAAACTCGATAAGAAACTTGGAAACTCACGTAGCCGGCCGTCGATCAATTCGTCATCAGAGGAGTTAAAAAATACATTATCGAAGAAGCGCACGAAGGGAAAAAGGAAAGAAGGGAACTACATAGAGATTAGCGATTTACACTTAGCCGACGTTCGCGAATTATTGAAAAAATCACTCGGGCGTGAGGCAGTTCGAGATAAACTTTCCGAGAGCGCAGCGGCACAAGATCTCCCAACAATAATTCAGTACTTCGCACACCGTACAACGCTGTTCCCAGGATACGCTCAAATAAAACAGCTGAAACGCCATTTCTTCAAAAAGGCAAGCGATAGGGATATATATATATATATATATATATATAAAGCGATCGCCAGCGATTGATACGTGAAAAATTTGCAAGACGACGGCTTGCGCAATCGATAATTTATATTTAACCGGCTTGGAATACGTGCATCACGTGAAAATGCATCTATCGATTGTTTTCGAGTTAGAGCGCGCCGTAGTAATTCTACCTCTCCAAAACGGTTAATCTGATTTTTACGTATTCGCGCGCACCTACACACGTACCTCGAGCGTCTATCGCCGAGAATGATCGGGTTTCGGGTGAAATAACTTGATTAAAATAATCTATCACCCGCTAGTGACAGGGATGATTGGCTATCTCAGTTAAATATGATGGAGGGGCCCATCTCTCTGTACTCGCGCGCATAAGCGTCCTATATATTCCTCTATCTGCCTTTCTCCGTCACTCTCTCTTTCACTTCCGCTCCGTATCCGCTCGCCCGTGTGCAGTTAGCCTGATATTTTCTCCTGGCTAGGCCACTCTCCACCTCTGTATCGACAGAGGCAAATTGATTGGTAATATGTGGGCACTGCCCATCTACCAACCTCTCCGTGACATTTACCAAACGGAAATGCCTCGTTTTTTCCGATATATCCGGGCTCGGAAGAGTCGCTGAGAGGGTTTTTACCGTAGGAAATGAATATTAGGAGCGGATACATCGTACATCGGCACCTGGCCGACGATATTACAACGTTCGGGGAACGCGCGCATACATACAGTTATATGGCGAGCGAAAAATAAAAAGGAGGGTGCCCGTCTGGAAACAGTAGTAACGGCCACTACGTGGTCAGACGGATGCGAGAAGCTTACAGAAAGTGGTACTGATTTTAAATTTTCTCACAAAATACGCGCGCCATCAGACGTATCATATATTATAAATGTTTCTCGCGTCAAATTAACATTCTGAAATCAACGGCCAGGAGCAAGTTGGAGCTTAATCATATTAAATCTAAGCGCGGGTATCCCAATCCCGCGGGCGTTGCGTGCAACCCCACGATTACGCACATGTGTCAGCGGGTGATCGCGTGTGCACATCGTGCGTGCAAATGCCGCGGGATACGTTCTGAGAAACATGTCAAATATGAGTGACAACGTCCTGCACAGATATGTAGGAATTAGGGAGCGTATTGGAAACCGATCGACGTACGGACCAACGAGACGGACCGAAGACGAATGTGTCAATCATCTCGATGGGATTGCACGTGACAGCCATATGGTCTTCAACTCACTCGAAGACACCTACAGTCCAGTGACTAGTTTACAGTTTCGACACATTCGTTATATGTCATTTTCTTATAGATTTACGACAATCACGCGAATGATTAAGGGACATTTGCTCTTTCCACAATACAAAATCGCCTTCAATATAAATTTAAAGTGTCGCGATGAAGTCAAACATGTTGGAGGGATGGTCCTGTAAAGCTTCGCGCGCGAGGAAGAAATAGTCGTGCTTTTCCTGACGTCATGTAACATTGATGGGTTGATTTTTCGTGCAGGGGGATGGAACCTGACAGTACACCGATACCTTTCTTCGGATTCTATCTCTTCCGCGGAAGGTTTCTTCTCTCAAACGAGCTACCATGTACGTGTCAACGGAATATCCCTTTTCACGGCGAGGCGGTGCACAAAGGGGAGCGAAAAATGTTTCAGCTCCGTTAAAAATTTCCTCTCACCGAGCGGTTGGCAAGGTGGATATTTAATTAAATACAAGAAATACAGAATCTCGCCACTCGGCGAGTGCGTTTTACGTGTGTGCGTTATATGTACGTATACAATGTGGGAGCGTGCACGCTTATACGTGATCAATATACTTATTATATGTATATCCGGGTCAGTGATTATCCGAGGGCCTTTGTTGAACGTTTTCCCCCATTGTTATTACACGTTTAAAGTAGTTTCTGGAACAAAAAATATTTGCATGCCGCAAGACGTAAAATGGGAACGCCTAACGTTATTAACGGCGCGGATGAAAGAAGGATGCCCAGGATTTTAATATAAAAGCGCGGACGAGTTCCGCCGTAAAGATGTTTTTATAACGCGTGTTTACGTAATGCGGCGCCTTCAACGTGAAGCGGCGAGTGAAATTGCATTCATTCAATTCTTAAGTTCGGTTGCGGAGCATCCGGTGTGTGTAATCGCCGCCCATCAACATACAAAAGCGTGCGTTCTGGAAACCTGGATACCATACGAGAATTACCCGCTCCATTGTCTTGCAAATTATTTTCCGACGGCGAAACTGTGCGTGGAAAACGTTAGAGAATGGTCGTATTTTATAAATTCACATTAATTAAATTTATGTGTGTGTGTGTGTGGGGAGGGGAGGGGTGTGCAGCTTATATACGCTTTCATCGCGAAACTTCCGCGTTTCACGTCGTGCAGACTAAAATCTCACATTCATCTGTCATATTCGTCTATCCAATAAGTATAAATTACAATTAATTCAATCCATTCCAGTTGCACCTCGTTCGACTTTTATCGCGGGCGCAAATAATATATCAAAATTTTCGTTCGATCGACAAACCTGCCGTTTGACATTCCCGCCGCGGGAAAAACCGTCTGCGGATCCGTACAAGAGATTTTTATTCCTGATACATTACGCTCGTAACTACTGCTCGGGAACACGCCGTTATACGGAGTTACGTTACGCGAGACCAAACGACGACAATGATTTCCTTCGTCACGCATCCGGCCGATTCTATCCGGCCACTTAAGATCCGGCGTTTCAATTTCGCGATATCATCGAATCTCTGATCGGGTAGCATTGTACGCGTAGCGGGCACGCCACATTTCCCAGGAAAAACCATTTTCCGCTCGGTGAGACTCTCGTCCTGCCGCCGCCGCCGCCGTCGTCGCCGCCGCCGCCGCCGCCGCCGCCGCATGCGAACTCGGCGTATTATAAATTGAGATAGAGGATCCTATATATACACGAATAACCGATGGCCGGGGAACTGTTGCGGGGGCGGATTCGACGCGGCCGAAAGCGATTGTGCAAGTTTTCCCCGCTTTCTTACCTTTCCTTTTTTGCTCTCTCCCTCTTTTTTTTTCTTTTTCCCCTCGTATACCTTTCATTCCGCTCCTCGATCTCTCTCGCCGTGCCACAGCCACCGATTCCATTCGTTTCGTCGGAAATTAAATACACAGGCGCCCCTCGCGCGCAACACCAGTCGGTCGGCTGTATACCCTTGGATAACCACACCCACCTACTTGTTGAGGAAAAGTTAAGGTAGAAACAATTCCACGCCGATTTTTCTTACGCGAGCTTGAGATACGGCGCGACGTTGATATACATATATATATATATATATATATATATATACGATCGCGAAAACGAATCAAGAAACAAATACGAGGTTTTATTGTTATGGCAAAAATCAACGTCACGAGGTTAAACATTTTTAGATGCAGCTTGTTGAATTATTCGAGTCAACGATTATTACACAGTCGATTCTCTCTCAGCAGAAATCTTATTGAACGTTCTTTTCGCGAGATAAAAAAAGAGACATAAATAATCCAGGCAGATGAAAGGCAATGAGAAAAAAGCCTGGCACGCTACGTGTAATATCAACGTAATTCGACGACTGCCAACGTCCTGCGACGTGCCACGTCTCCCGTGTAATCGTCCGCGCTTTTAATATCAGTCCCGGGAAATTTATTAAGGCCGGAGCCAATCAGATATTACGTCCGGTAATGTCTGGTGGCGTCGTTGAGAAATGAGAGTGGCTAATTATTTCCCATCCGCGCGACAACGACGCGACTAATTCACGCACGTGCGTGCGTCCACACGCGTGTACTCGCGTGTTGCGTGCACCGAACGATGTGCGAGACGCGCGCACCAGACGATTTTCCCGTCCGTTACACAACGATATCCCACCAGCCATTGCACAGTCGGGTAACTTTTTTCTCCCTCTCCTCCCCTCTTTTTTTTTGTTGTACCTGATTCCGCATCGGGAATGCCTAACCCCGGTCCTCCGCCGCCGAAAAAAGATACCGGGAATTGCGAAGGCGGAGGGAAGGGCATTTTCAATATCTGCTGTATTTCCGCCACCGCCGCCGTCTCTCCCTCTCCACCCTCTGGGATATCTACCAAGGGGTAACATTGTACGCGAGTTCCCCCCCCCTTTCGCCTTCCCTTCCCCCGTCACTGGATTTTAATATTTCAGGATTCAATGATACGCGGCGTCTACTCGCCCGGCTGTGCTCAACTTTAATCGATGAAACATCCTGTTGACGCCATTTTATTAGCCGTGAAAAGAGTGCCGCGCGATACAGATCCCAACGGGCAATTTACACAAAGCGTTCCTGCAGCGCGCAAATTGCAGGATTAATAATTTCAACTGTTAATTTATTTTAAAGATACACGACACCGTCCGCCGGTGTCGGGTCTGTCATGTCATCAGAGAAAATTGATCTTCTCTCCGAGTAATTACCGACTAATTAACATTTGCATGCATTTTTTCGCATCGCATGACACTTGGAAACGTTTTTCGAGTGTCATTGCCTGATATAACGCTTGAAATCGATTATCGAAACCGGAATGTGACACTTCGATGTAATGTAACGAGATGACAGCCGTCTCCCCCCCCCCTCCATCCCGCCTACCCCTCAGCTTCCCTACGGCACCGGCTGTGTTAAATTATCCGCGTCAATTTGGAAAATTCTATGTAACTCGCGTTGCGATATGATTCCCGGTGGAGGTATCAAAAGGGGTAAAAGCGGTATCGTCGCACACAATGGGGTCGATGAGGCGTGAGGTCCGCGCTATAAAATCAATTTAATGATTTCTCTTTGTTTACAGCTGTCGTACTTTACGTGTGGACATCAACGAGCCCGTGTATTCAATTGATTTCGATACGCCACTCGATACAATGCGATAACAGATCGGGAAACGCCAAAACATCCCGATCGACGGGCGGGAACATACTCTGAAATACGTAAAAATACACGCCCATTATCGAACCATACCGGAAATACAATGGAAACCAGCGGCGGATCTCGGATCTTTTTTCGGTCACGGAAAATCAAGCGATATATTCTCCGTTTTCATTCGCTATACGTGAGGCTCATTTGTCGTCTCGCAAATGACTTCGCTGATTATTGAAAACGTACGACTATTTGTTCGTATTTCTCATGTCTTACTTTGGCAGTGTATCGTACTTCTCTCTCTCTCTCTCTCTCTCTCTCAGCACTTACGGATAACAAATTGTGCCGCTTGTAATCGATATCGCGATAGTAATCCTATCGTTTCTCCGAGTACAGTTGAGAGATACGATTTATCGTTCCGACCGATTCCGCGCGATTCCTCATATCGTTCATAAAGCTTATCGATTCGCTCGGAGTCTCTCTCTCGCTCTCTTTCTCTCGCTCTCTCTCTCTCTCTCTCTCTCTTGCTCTATCTTTCCCCCAAAGCGTCAAGTCTGAGTTTCACTGACGGTATTCGTTATGAAGTTCGAGTAACGGCGGTGTAGTCAAGCTCCGAGGGAGGCAAGGAATGGAAGAGGTTCTTCGCCCCATCCCCTCGAATCCGGCATCCACCCTTGAGTTTATAATACGCCCCCATAACTGTATATTTCATGGAATCGCCGACTAACGCGCGGGAAGAGAATCCTCCCCCGGCACGGATTCCAAATATCTCCTTGAATTGTGCGTCGAAACGCGAATTATACGCATCTCCACGAGAGAGATACTTGGGCGAGATTTCGCGAGCGTTGCCGCCGGGGGGGAAAAGGGAGCGGCGGAGGAGGGGGGGGGAGAAGAGAGGGTTAGAATTTACGGCCGCGCAAAAGCGCGAAAGCGTTTATTACCATTTTGTACTACGTAATATTAAACGATCATGTGCGGCATACATTATAAATCCTGCGTATCATTACAAATCCAATAGCGCGCATCAGTCAAGTTGATTAAGTGCCGTTAATCGAGTGATTAACTAACCGTGTATTAGCGATTCCCCCTGCCCCTCTGGATCAGAAATTTCCCGGTAGGTACAGTCGAAGAGGGAAAATCGAATTAATACAGACCGCCGCTAATCGACGTTGCTACGATCAATTTTTGCTCCACGATCTCATTAAAAAAAAAAACACTCCTTCTCTCCGCTCATTTCTCGCGACGGCGCGACAAGGGCTCGCGCGGACTAATATCCGCGAATTTCATTAAGCCGAGCGTGTTAGCGGCGCGACGCACAGCGGCACGGCCGTCGTTATAAATAACAATAAGGCTCCACGTGGACGGCAAACATCGTAAAACCTTTCGCAAACACCGGGGGGTGGAAGCACTGTGTGCCGCCTACGCGACGGCGGCGACACGAGAGTTACTTTCTCTCTTTCTCTCTCTCTCTCT
>NW_012026802.1:2827415-2875742 GCF_000956235.1 Wasmannia auropunctata
GGATTTTCTCTTTTCAGTACCGTAATTTCCACACGCGCGTCTCACCGAAATGTTTTCCGAGTATCCTCTGTATACGAGAGATACTTTCTATACTTCAATAACACGGCACGGCGGGTAGTATATTTTAAGAATATTTGAAACATTTGCATACACGTAAGACGATTTTCGTATACTCCGTGGATTTCCATCGCTGTGAGATGGAAATCTGCATGAAATCACATCCGAAATATATTCCTCCCGCCGTCGCGCCGGCCCGCATTTCCGAAATAACGATATATGCATGCATATGCAGACGATGATACGTCGATATGTATTTTCTTTACGTTAAGCTTCTTTCTCTCTCTCTCTCTCTCTCTCTCTCTCTCTCTCTCTCTCTCTCTCTCTCTCTCTCTCTCTCTCTGTCCCTTTCTCGAGGATGCGGGTGAGGTTGTGCTCGATGGGAAAACGGCGAGACTCCGAATGGAATATCGCTTCGTGAACGGAATATGGTCGGTACGGAAGGACGCAAGGGCGAGAAAAGCCGCGTCCGACCCGCGTCGTGAAATACGAATTGGGAAGCGTGCCTGGTCGCGCCTCGCCGGGATATTCCGATTTAGAGGAGGGTATCCCTTCGGCGCGCCGGGAGGGCGGTATGTCAAATAGGCCGAGGGCGAAAGCGCCGGGGAGGAGGGAGGAGGGGGGCGTATCCGAAAATATGTTGCAGCTGCACAGCACGTAGCTCGTAATCTTTGGGCGACTCGCCGCGGGAGGCATTTGACCCTTTGGCCGGCGAGTTATCGCGACGGGATTACGCCGACGGGATTCTGGATTTCAGACGGACCGACGCGACGTATTCCCGACGGGTACGATTATAGAATCCGCGCGACAAAATCGCACCGCGACGAAATCGCGCCGCGACGATTGCAGATAAAGATTTATTTATACGGAGCAATTTGCGGGGCGATATCGCGCGAGAATGACTCGCGTATATAACCGTGTAACGTACGTGTGCGATCACGATTTGACGATGCCGCACATCGCCTCTCGTATAGCGAATTTAATATTTCGATTATAGACGGAGCGACGGAGAGACGGACGGAATGTCGTGACTGGCGTCGTAAATTATTAACGCAATCATAATTCATCGTCCGGTGCGTTAACAGGCGTGAAACGAGGGAAAAAGGAAAATTCACGGATCGTTCCGCCGGCTAATAAATCGCCGTTAGCGCGAGGAGGCGCGTTATAATTCTCGCGTAATTGAAATATGTTTCTCCGGGCGTCCCGCAATTCGTACTCATTGCGCGGCGCTGAAAGGAAAGGAGGAAAAAAAGTAAGCGCATCCGACGATGCGTCTTAGTAGGATGCTTTTTTCCCCCCCACGATGAATATCATTACCTTGTAATGCCCCGCGAATTTTTAAGAATAACGTGAGCTGAGTCCGTGATGCTTTATGAAGACGTCGGTTAGGTATTATAAAAGTAACGCCGCGTTGTGCAGCTGGCTCTTAACTTAATTTTTTACCCGCAGCTTACACGAATCACCCGCTGATAGAACACAATCTCCCCCGTAAACCGCGTCTGTGCGCTTCGCATCGCGAGTCGGATTTTATTGCAATTTACTCGATAATTTCGCGGGCGTACCTGACTTATCGTTTTCCAGCCGCACGAATCACCGTAAACATTCGAGGGAGGGAGGGACGGGTAAAAGGAGGTTGTTGCTCCATCCGGCGTACCATATCGCCCGTGTGTGTACCTTTACCGCTGTATATAAATTACGGATAGGGAATCGATATCCTTTACGATCTCCAGACGTAATAGCGCATACACGATAAAAGGGGCGTCAGACATCGGCGGCGGCGTAACGCGCGGCGCGCCTCGGCTAAATTCACAATAAGTACGCTAACTCGATGAAACGTGTAAATCGTAAAAGATACGGCCCGTTTGCGGACCGACCGGCGCGGGCGCACGCACGCTTCAAGGGCCCGCGGTATTAACCGTGCAGGACCGCCGATCTCACCGCGCGAAATTTATTGCGTTTTACCCTTCGCGGGTATAGGTACCTTTCCGGTGTCGGGTTTTACGGCCGTAGAGCGTAGTCGATAGAAGCGTAATATCCGTTTTATAAAGTTGCGAGGAGGATAAGCCGCGCGCGCGTGTGCACGAACGCTCCCCGAAGGTCGTTAAAGCGCGATAGTTTTCGCGGTTCTAATTCATCTTGCGCGCATAACGCGTATCCATTTGTCATTACTGCGCTACGAACAAACGGCCGCAAGAAATACGAGAGTGGGGGGGGGGCGGGAGGGGCGAGGGCGAGGCTAGGCTGCGAAAGTTGCGCGGAAACTTTCCTGGGGCATTAAGCTTATTATATTAGACTTGTTTCCCGCCCGTAAACCCCGTACCGGAAAATTACCGCATCCGTCTTTTACTCGGAAACGGAGATAGGCAGGGAGGGGAGGGGAAGGCTCTATCCGCGTATTGTAATATCTCGCGGTGGCGGCGCGTACGGTTCGATCCGCTGCGCGTTCGGTCACCGAGACCGGCGTACCGATGCGCTGACGACCGCAGAGGGTTAAAAAACGCACGCTCGCAACAACTCGCCCAAGGCGGTTCGTTTGATCTCCCGGTGAATTTGCCGGAGAAATTAATTGTACGCCGTATAGCGAGGCGAATTGGCGGGCGCAATTCCCTCGCATATACATACATATGTTCCACGTTATCTCGCGCGACAGCGACGAAGCCGTATTCGCGTGCCGCAGTCACGCGCGGAATTATACGGCGACAGTAATACTTTGCCTTCTCCAGAGGTAGAGACTAAACACAGCGCGTTTCCCTCCCTCCCTCCATCCTCACCGGTCTTACCCTCCTTACCCGGGAGGTATACCTCGCCTATTGTTGAAGTTAAAGCTTGAGTGACAATATCTGGATGGCGGCATCGGGTGGCCCCGGGTAACTGGAGCATCCGCTTTGTACGCCCAAGATCGTAAATTCAATTCTCGTTCCCGTTGTCCCACCGGCGTAAAGCCGCCCCCGCGCCTGGCGCCTCCACCGGCGGCGACGTGCGCGTGACGATACTTCCCGCCGCACAACTTCCGGACGATGCGCTTCCTACGCGACGCGCTTTCTCCGGTAGACGCAAAGTGAATATTATAAATGTCGCTCGCGTGCCATAACGCCTACATAGTCGGCGGTGAACTTGGTTTAACTGAGTTAACGAAGGAGGTCCTGGATGCGAGAGAGAGAGAGAGAGAGAGAGATTGAGAAGGAGAGGAGCATGGAAGGCAAACGTCGCGGAAACGCGCGGCGTTTTCAGTTTCTCAAGAAAATTGAGGGAGAAGCAAGCATTCCAAGCTATTTACGCGGATACGGCAGTTGTGAAACTTCCGTCGATGCTCACGCGAAAACATTGGCCTTATGGTTATCAGGTCAGTCCATAAATTGGTACGCGGTCGCATTTATTATAAATTTCAAAAATAGAGGGAACAAGCGAGTCTGCGAGTACGATGGCAATAAATTTTTTATGATAAAATATGACGTGTTATCGATTAAAGGAAACTAAGTTTTACGTATTTTGATTCAAGGTACTCAAAAATATGCATCGACATAAAATCTGATAAATTAAGAGAGAAATACGGGAATATATGAATATAAAGATCTCTCTCTTTCTCTCTTTTGTCATTTCAGATCTCAAAATAAGGATATCCGATCTTTATTTTGTGACTGATTCAAATTACTATAATACGATGATAATGTGATAAGCATGCCGGCTAGTATCAAGATTTTCGCAAACATAAACGTGTTAATGCGCTCGACGGATCATTGGCTTCGATAATTTTAACAAACGCGGAGAATCGGATGATGCGTATTTGTCGCTTCGTAAATTCGCGAAAATTCAAATGTCCCGATCGGAAAATAAAAACAATATTCCGCGGGCGTATGCCGAATGGAATAATTTGACGCTCCGTTTCATCCAATTTGCCCGGCAAAAGAAACAATGTTCTATGTAAAACGTCATTTCTATTTTCTTTTTTTTTTCACATCGCAGCTGTAATTAGCCGTTTTCGTTTGTGGACATTACAAAATGAAAAGCGTAAAACGGCTGTATTCGTATATTTTAAAATTGTTTATAATCATCGGCTCACCTCTTTGGTCATTACAGAAGGGTAATTTACAATATACGGTCTCCTCTTTTTTTCTATTCGTTTGTACACAGAGGTAATTTTAATCGAGACCCATTAAGACCAAGAGACTCGCTCGGCTATTATGCTGGACGACAGGACTGTAAAGTGCATACGGGGTGTGTCAAGGCATAGCCGGTGGCAATATCGAACTCTGTATAGCCACTAATAGATTAACGAGGCCGTTAAACCCGTCTTAATCTCGTGAATATGGCAGCCGTGGACTATAGCTTCGTACTTTACGTCGGGACTATATCAAGAAACCTCGCGCGCGCCGTAATTGGTAATCGCGCTTCGAGTTACGTTTATACGGTGACCATAAAACCGTCGGAGAGCGAATTAAAATGGAATCAAACAAAATCCAAGCCGTTACTGTTGGAAAGCCGACGGTTTGAAGCAATTTCCAGTGCGTCTCCCTCTCCCTCTCTTCCGAGAGGTCTCCGCAAAGATCCGACGGATCTCGGCACTTTGATACACCGAGATTTGTTACGTAGCTCTTGTTAAAACGAAATAACGCTCACATATGAGTCAGCGGCGAAATTGTCACAAAATCGTGTGCACCGCAGTTTGTGCAGGCGTTCGCGTTTCTTTGGCGCTTCAACCCGCTTTACATTATCGCGTTTTAGTGCACGATAACACGAGCGGCGCGTGTAAACGCGTTTGATACCAGCGGAAATAAACAGTACGAGAGAGAAATACAAGCGGCCGTGTGTCGTAAAAGATATTCGCTCGCGCGAGTTGTTAAAATATCGTTGCACAAAGCGCGCCGCGGTGTCACCGCGCTGGAGACATGATTCCGGAGGGGGTGCGACGAACGTTGAAGTGTCACCGCACGATCCCCGTGTATCAGAAGTCGTCACCAGAAATAATTATCCCTCCATCGTGACACGACCGACATAATCCGCACTTGTCCACGTCGTGTAAAAGGCTTTTACAAGCGGCCTCGACGTGAAGTAAAATTGACGTGCGCTCCAGATGCGCGATACGCGGGCGGTGCGGAAGTTAATCGCTCCATCTCGCATTATCTCGTCCGCATCGCGCCGGTTTATCAGCCCCTTTTTCATCGTGTTAGACACCTGATACGCTCCGCGAGCGTAAGGACCGACGAGGATTCCTGCATCGTGCGTTTCCGCGCGCATCGCTCGCCGCGTATGCACGTTCGCCACACGCGCGGGTTTAATGGGGATAACCAGGGATTAACCGTGCGTTTACTCGTTATCCCTCGTAAACTCGATCGGGGGGCGATTGCCGGCCGAGTTCGTTAGCGAAATGATTTGCGTGACTTCGGACTCGCGCGGCCTCGAACATACGCTGTGTTATTTCGCTGGCCGATCGATCGGTCGATTCGATCGATACACGATATATACGCGGGGTAGAGAAACAGAAAGAAGACTCGTTAATCCATCGTCGTGAAATAATCGCGTTCTGTTTACGTGATTAATAAGCCGCTCCGTGCCGCACATCCAGTACGGCTCGCAAGAAGTCACTCAAAACGGGAAATGGAATAAACATGCGAGCTTTCGTCGAATACAGCACGAGATATCGATGTCGCCGCATGAAGCGCGCATCCTAGTGCAACGCAACCCAGATTTATCCCGGTCGATCCGCTTCGCATGATTAATAGAGTATCGGATTGTATTTTTCACTGTCCGGACGGGCGCGCTCCGCGATCGCGCGCGCGAGGGATATATAAAAAAAAAATAGAGGACTCCTTGACGGGCCGTGATATTTTCGTGTCGGTATGGAAATTTGACGGTGTAGTATTTCTTTCGCGCGTTCATACGTATTCGCGGATGGAATCCGACCGTGACATATAGCGCGCCCAGAAAGCTCGGGCGATATTTCACGGACGGCGTTTCGATGCCGATACGTGTTAATTTTCCGCGCGGCGCAACGGAAACGTTCTCGGGCACGGTGCTCTCCGATTACTTTAACGCGATTCTCACTTTCGCGAGGATAATGGAAATTGCCGGCTGTCAGACCCGGCGATAATCGCACGAACGGAGGAGCCGGAGGGGGGGCGACGAAAGGCGGAGTAAAACGGTTGCTTTATTGGATGGATACATCGGGGGCCACCTAGCCGCTGTGGATACCTTTCTTCCATCCTTCCCAAGACGCCCTCGTGAACGTCGAAATACAGCCTCATTCCGTTCAATTCTGTAGAACCGGCCGTATCTGTATATATACACGGCGGTGGCGTGTGACAAACGATCCTCCACGTCCAGTAATATATCCCCGTCCCGACTTAAGCGTGGCGGTCGCGTTCAGCGTGGCCGAAAAGGGCAGAGGTGGTTGCGCCGTGGCGGTCATTAAATTTTTATTCCGGTTTTATGCGATTTGCGTGCCGGCGTAGGCACGCGGGGAGGGGCGAGGACTTAATGATGATGTATAGGGGCCGAGTGGTGGAGCGACGTGAAAACGCGGGAGGATGCCGGGAAGGCGGCCTCGGTCTACGCTCTCCCGGCGTAGGAGAAAGGAGAGTTTAAACACAAGAAGAGGGACAGAATGCGGAAAAAAAGGAGCAAGCTAGCTGAAGGAATACCAGGTTTGACTCTCCAGGCGGCGAGGCGCGATATTTCATTCGCCGTTCGCGCGCTATATCTGATTGTAAAAGGGAAATACACACGTTCTCCCTTCAGATTTCTCGTGAAATTCTGAAGAGAGATTTATACGCGATTCAGCAATCTGGGAATTAAAAATGGTCGAATAAATATACCTCACATAATGTATCTGTATTCTGACGACGCGAATAAGAACAATTTTTTTTTTCTCTAAAAATCTTGACATGATTTTGCTGACTTGATCGTTGTGGCGTTCCTCGGAAACATATCGCTCTCGGAATAACAGAAGTAACCCAATCGGACGCAACATTCCCACGCTTATCCTCTTTAAAGCCTTGCTGCTGTTAAAATTCGATGGATACCTCTCGCGACTTCAGGCTCGTTCGATGAACTTCGCGGGGCGGCTGCTTCGCGGGAGACAAGCGGCGGGAAAAATCCGATTTCCTTGGAAGTGTTCCGCTGCGAGAGTAACCGTATTATACGGCGGATCTCACGGTGAATATACCCTATCCGGGTCAGATGTAAATGCGGCTATTTATGAAACCTGACATCTCCATTCCGCGGGCGCGCTTCCGCGTGCGCGCGTCAGGATTTCCAGATGCCCAGCCGTTGACATTTCAGAAGGACTCCGTGCCTCTTCCCGCAATATTTTTTTCTTTCGCGGTCGCGAGCGACACGCGATATCTGCATTTGATACCGTTCCGCAAGCGTAAAAAAAAAACACGCTTTATAAACCACCCGCGGGAAGCGACAATAAGATTCTGTTGTAAAAAAATAACGTCAGGAAGATCCTTCTTCCGTTCCAGACGCAGTTCCCGCGCGCGGAAAAATCCCGGCGATACATAATGCTTAATTTAAAAAAAAAATTTATTTATGTCAGGTAATTACGTATATCACGTATATGTATCACACTGTAAAATCAATTTCGCGCTAAAACTCGAGCGAGAAGTTTTCCAGAGACGTCACGCGAAATTGACGCTAGGTTACGGTCGGCAAAGTTAATTGCATTTGCAACGGTTATCAGAGACACTAAAAGGATTATTACCGAAAATATATCCGATTGGATTTTGGAATCGCATTTTGGATCGCCGCTCTAATGGATCCACATTGCGCGCACGCACGTCCGTAATCGCTGAAATATAGGGATAAAATGACTCACGAGCGATTTATCTCTCTCCCGTGGAACGATAAAATAAAATATTTAATAATCACCGAAACGCGTGCGGATTTCGCTTTCCGATCCCGCATGTCGACCACCCTTTCGCGAAACTATACATTGTATAACCCGAGCCATCCCGAGTGTACTTGTGATTAATGTTGCACGAGGGGGGAAACTCCTAATGATTATTTGGCAGCGTTGAGTTATCAGAAGAGGGTAACGCTCATGGTCGACGATAAATTATTATATTATCTTAGAAGCACAATGAAAATCCTTATCTCCTTTATGTCGCATATAGAATTCGGCCATTATCCTCGAGGAACGAGATAAGAATTCAATTCGGCGTTATTGCGCCGATGTTGCGCGCGTAATTAGTATACGAGTTACGAAGACTGCGTTTAATAAATACGATAGCGTGTTACGCGGGAAGAGCGCCGCGCCGCGTTGTATACGGCTACCTAATAATTAAGCAGCAACAACTCTATTTGACGGTTATCGACTAAAAAAAAACGTGTGGGCTTCGAATGAGAAGACGGCGAAAACTCACGCGATCGCGGGCACAGCCGCCCGCGCGCGCACGCGCGCGCGCTTGAGACTGCAATATAATGCATCGACATGATACGTATGCTTTTAATTTTAATAATGGCCACAAATTAATTGGATATCGCCGGCCGTAGTGGCGTGTCGATGACAGGTCGAATGGGTGGCGCCGGAAGAGCTCATACGCAATTTCTGCGTACGCAGCGGGCACGCAATTCTCCCTTGCCCCACCTCTCTCTCTCTCTCTCTCTCTCTCTCTCTCTCTCTCTCTCTCTCTCTCTCTCTCTCTCTCTTCACGTGCTCGTTGTCACAGACACTGTTATCCAAAATTCATTATAATTGCTTATACAATAACTCGAAAAGTGTTTGCGATGTCTATACTCGCGGCCGTAAGTATTTGATAACAGAAAAGCTATCGTTTCTCTTTGTGACGATTAATTTTTAAAACGCCGG
This sequence comes from Wasmannia auropunctata, assembly GCF_000956235.1. Lineage (NCBI taxonomy): Eukaryota > Metazoa > Arthropoda > Insecta > Hymenoptera > Formicidae > Wasmannia > Wasmannia auropunctata. The sequence continues at coordinate 2,836,282 of NW_012026802.1, forward strand.
ATAACGTCTCTTGAGCGGTCGTTTCTGTAAAATTAATGGCCGTGCGTCATAATCTTTCTATCGAGCGTCCTAAATGTGACTTCGGGCGTATTACAAATGTCAACAGTAATATTCCATAATATTGTACATGATTTAATGCATTTAACGTTATCAATTTACCTACATTATTTAGTTAAATTTGATACACTGCCAATATATGTATACGGAATCGAGCTCGAAATACGTTGCGCTAGTTTCACGGCGTAATTATAATATGAAATTATTTTATATACAGTTAGCGCTCTGATATAATATTAACATAATATTAATTCGTCTAACGATCCTAGAAATTGATGCCGCTAGTACAAAGTTCAAAACTCAATAATGTCAATTATACTGCGGTAATCCTCGTTGAAGCTTCTACGCGATGAAGGCTACAAAACAAATCGCATGAACAGAGAAATAGTTAGTTGGCACACGGTTGTGGCTGTTGAAATATTATTGGAAATTCTCATACTTCCGCGCATCCGCGCTATCAATACACATACCGTATATATCAATGTTCTCTATGCATACACACGACGGAAAAGAGGCTTTCGCGCGCTCATATTTTGCCGTACACCTCAGGAAATTACGCCTCCTTTCTATACCTCGCGACCTCGCGTCCATGGGACTCAAATAATGTTGCCAGAGAAAATAGCGCTGTCATTGTGGCTGTCACAAGGTCGAAAGGGAGGAGAGAGAGGGAGAGAGAGAGAGAGAGAGACCCATTAATCATAAATAATCCGGTCAGCCTATCTTAGATGTCATAAATAATACCGAGAATCGACATTACAAATCCGAATCGTTCCGTCGAGTGTACATTTATCAATTAAATGGCCAAACGCTTCTTTCAAATTAACTTAATAAATATATAATTAATCGGCGTATTTTTTTTCTACGTGTCCCAAGTTGATAATGTCGCTTACAAGATGATAAATTGTGCGCCGACCGTGCAAGAAGAAAACAATTTTTTACCTGAGCGTTCCTTGCGTGTAACCATTCACGGGTTAACTTATAACTGGGACAGGTTAGTGAGCTTCGTAAACAAGAAACGCAAGAAATGTACGGTAAATCACGGCACCGGTCGAAGCTTGCCGTGCAAATGGCGCACGGTTCGCGCTATAATATGATGCACATCGCGGTAAAAGACCACCGCCGTCGTCCCCCCCCCCCGTCTCCCGCCTTCTCCCAACCTCTCTCTCGTTTCCCACTTTTCCAACCCAGAACTTGCGAACAATAGATAGCGCGCGGGGGGTGGCCTCGCGGGTCTGGGGAATGGAAAATAGTCGACTCCGCCGGCCGTTTTCGGATGCCACCCACGAAGAGGCGAAACAATACGTCAAAAGTTCCGCATTAATTGTCCTTAAGTTGCCAGCGATAAATTCATTATGCCCCCCCCCCCCGCCTCCCTCCCGTCCTTCCCACCGGGATAATGGTGTTATCGTGTTTTCGCCCCGTGGCTTCGGTAATACCGGCTCTTTCGGCCGGTTTTGTCCTGCGAGTCTTTCGCCATCCACTGGCCCTCGCTATCGCCCTTTTCGCCTTCCATAACCGTCTTCCTTCCTTCCTTCCTTCGCTGCAATTTTTCCCCCTCGCCCGGGCTCCGGTACGTATTTGCTATTGACGTCGTTGCAACCAGCGCCGCCGGAGTATCTCCGGGCCCTTTGAATGCACGGTTCAAGAGGGAAATTAAATTCATTCTATTTATTCATTCGCGCGGTTGTCAGTTTCCTTCTCTCTCTCTCTCTCTCTCTCTCTCTCTCTCTCTCACTTTTTGTTTTCGTCCTTTTCTCTCTTTTTATCTCTCTCTGTCCTTGTCTTCGTTCGAAATAGCGGAATGAAAACTCGCGGAGGAAGACGTTGTTGGAGCGAGAAGAATGGGAGAGGAGAAACTGAAGAGACGGTAGGCGTGGCGCAACCGGGTCTGTTCCGTTCTTCTCCGAAAGAACTGTACTTGGAGTCCCGCAGTCAGTCGACGCGCGACGGAGACCTTTCAAACAATTAGCGAAAATGATACGTCTCTACAGAACGGACTTTCGCAACTGCAGACGTTCCGCGAATGCCGCTTAGGACGCCGATTGTACGGCTGCTCCGATTATTCTCAATTAACTTCTTGAATCTTTGTTTAAGATACGCCCTCACTCTCGCGCGCGCGTGTTTCGGCTCCGCCGCCGACTCTTTGTATCATCGAGAAATTCACGCGCAAACGAGTCTTTATATTTCAGACTGAAAACGTTGCTCTCTATATAACGCGTTTCGAAACGAGGATCGAAAGCGCCGTGGCACGCGTGCTTCGCACGGTTGTTTCTGACACGGGACGTGCGACGGCCGACACTTGACGACAAAGTGCACACGGATCACGGATCAGAGAGGCAGGAGGGTCGATCGGCGAATACAGGCCGAAGAGATGTGTCACATGTGGAGCGTAAAGGCGTAAGGTGTGAAGTGACGTCAAGTGGTATGAGATCGAAAATAGTCGGACACGAATCTAGGGACGGGTCCGTCGCCGACGCTAACGACATTGCTCGCCGGAAATAAATTACACCGTGTACACCGTGTACGCGACGTGAGTCGGTAGTAGGGAGACGGTACGGCGCATTGAAATATTGAATAAGATAAGATCTCCCGCTCTCGAGGGTCCGCGGATATAGCTATGGAAAGTCCCGTTTTCAAGGAGCGAACGCGACCGTGTCGCGAGAGGGTCGGTCCTTTCAATGGTATGAAAAAATAACCTAACTTATGACATTGGTTAACGAGATGAGAAGCGAGGGAGAAAGAGAGACAGAGAGAGAGAGAGAGAGAGAGAGAGAGAGAGAGAGAAGTAAATACAAAAAGAGATAGAGAACGGAGTAAACTAACGGGCGAATCCAAGATTTCTGCCAAGATCGGGATGGCCCATGAATAATTTTCGCCCGAGGGAAAATAATTTAGGAGTCTGGAACTCTCGAGGCTTCGTGACTCCTCCTCGGGCATATCCGGTTTTGTCCTCGCGATTCCGGGATAACACGGCGTTCCACGAACGGCGGGCCGTCACGGGGTACGGCGGAGAAAAAGAAGAGGGCAGTGGACAGCTCCAATTACGAAGCAAAAGACGGGCTTGATGCACGTTATTCCGGAGATTTCATCAAGAATGGAATATCAGACTTGCTGACGCTTAATTACCTCTCCTTCGTAAAAATTAGGCTAAAGATCGCGGGCAAACAATCGCGCTTGCTGGAAAGAGACATTTGCGGAGAAATATTTAATAGAATTTACACATCATTGTACAAAAAAGAAAGTAATTAAAAATTTGTAAAAAATTTAAATCATTTATCACTTTTCGGTAAAATATGCAAATATTTTTAATGGATTTTCAATATTAAATATCTTATTGCGGTCTGCAATTAAAACTCTATCAGATTTAAAATCCAAACAAAATCAGATACAATTGATATTTTAACATTCTTCCAAAAGAATTCTATTTTAAATAAATAAAAAATTCTGCTTTTAAATCTGCACACTACGAGCAATCTATTTACGACAAAAATCTTTCCTGAAGGTTTCTGACTATTGATGTCACTCTCAACCAGTGACTGCTGTTTTTCTCGTCTTTTTTCCCTGTGCTAAGCAAGTACACTTATGTGTAACATGCCGTGCCTGCCTCGATGTCCTGCTTCAATGTTTACACGACACGAACAGGATTACAAATAGAACCAGCAGCTATTTCCCTTAAGCACGAATACTCGAACTCTCTAGACTCTTCCCTCCCTCCCCTCCTCTCCCGGAATACATCGGAGCCATGCTATTAATTGTATCATCCAGTTTGCAATCGTTGTAAGCTTAGAAAATGGATTATTCATAAAATTCGTGATAAATTGAGGTAAGGTAATCTCTAAACATGGAATCTTCAAATATAATATGCGCGCGAAATCTCTCGATTGTTAAGTCTCTGCATTGTTTTTTCATGGAATTGAAAACTCTTTTTAGAACACGTTCTCTCATCAGATATCTCGAGATAAAACATTCACAAATCTACATGCAACCTTTAGACTGAGGTTAATCGAATGTTCGCCCAATTTTGCTTAGCGCATTAAATAATGCCACTCCGGATAAAATAATTTACACACAAACGGGAAGTTTAGTTACACTGCATTAAATTTTTTAGTTAAATTCTATTACACTGTCGGGGCTGAATTTCTATTATCAGCGATACGCTGCTCGTTGTAACATGCCGCGAACTGTTAATCTGTTAAACTGTTAATCAAGTCAATAATATTATATGCAGTATTACTTACTAAAGCATGCGAAACAACGGGCGTTGTAACCCATAGCTCTTGCAAAAAAAAAAATGGTAACAATCCCGTCGAGCTAATGTTCTATCCTCGATGCGTCCATTATCGTATGATCGTCTCTCTTCTCCCATCCCCTCCCCCACCTCATTCATAAAAGAATCAATTTTTTCCCGGCAAAAACTCCGTTTTTTTTTCCCCGTTACAAACCGCTTTGCAAAGGATAAAAAAAAAAGCGTGGGACACGCTCATGCGATTTAACAATTTTAGCGCAGTTGTCGTCTCGCTTCGGTTTTTCGCAAAATGCAAATTGTGAGAGCGCCCGGGAGAATTTTACAAGCGGATAAAAGCGGAGACTGTATTTTGCAAACGCGCGTATGGGAATATGAAATTTCAGGGGGTGCACGGTAAACGCGGGGCAATACAATTCCGTAATTCATGCATTAAAGATACAAAGAATTTACCGTTTGCGCGCGTTAAAAAAAAGAGAATGGGAGGGGGGGAGGGGGTAGGGAGAGAAAGGCGGAGAGAAAGAGGAACTGGAGAAAGAGAGAGATGGAAGAGGGAAATAAAACGAGAAAGGGGAAAACTCGCTCAAACGCGCGCATACGCAACTCCCCTCGCAATATGTACGTGATTTTAAAAAGTTTCCGGATTGAAGCGCCGCATCGTACTGATACCTTCGAGGATGCAAATCGTGCTCGAAAGCCCTCGTGATTTTTACGAGCGAATAAAAAGAAAAAGCCGACGGATAGGTAAACCGGGCTTGTGCCGACGGGCGTGTGAGGGGCAAGAGAAAGAGTGGAGGAGGAGGAGGGGGAGGGGGATGGCGAGGGAAGGGGACGGCGGCCGCCAACTCCTGGCACCCAGGGTATCACGGAACAAAGAGCGCACACGTTGCGCCGCCTCGTTATTGTTTCATGCTGCAAAATATCGCATTCTATTTATGTGCGCCTGACGGGCGCATCCAAAATTCACGAGGCTTTGGATTATATGCGTGCAGCTATGCAACCGTGTCACGTCATCCATCTTACGTCGCAGCGTACGTATAACACGTACGTGTACGCCGGGCGATGTGTACATGCCGACAAAAGAGTTCGCGCGATGATATAAGTCAAGGGTGAAATTATGTCGTAGCAGTCGCGGCAAATATGTATATCGCGCCGCGTACGGGCACATCCTTTTAATGTAAACGCTGTAAATTTAAAGCAGTGGAACGAGAAACATGTTGTCCGTTGCGTTTCAGAGTCGCTCACGCGTTCAGGTGTACTTGACACCGAGATTCGAACGTGCCGCGCGCCGGATACCAAGATTCCTGATGTAATTAATCCTCGCGCGCGGTAAATATTTCCTTTCTTTCTCGATACATCTGAATCGCAAAATGTCGCGAGGGAAGTTGCACAAAGGGAAACTAAAAGCTGTCGACGGAAATTTCTCCTTTCGGATGGCACTTTCATGCATTGCTGAACTCAAACGCTAAGTTTGCCTCTGTTCTCCGTCCGAAGTAGACGCCGATAGTGATGGAGCAAATGTACGGGTTAAACGAAGTAAGAACGAACAAAATACAACGTCGATTCGGCAAATCGCGAAAATAGCATTGAGGCACGCTACACGAATACAAAAGTTCCCCGAAGGAAACCGGCTATTTATCAAGAGGAAGTGGCGCGGCCAATTTGAAAACAGCAGGAAAGTGTGCCGCGGAGTCGGTAAAACTTCTCAAGAAGTTTGTTGTAACGGCTGGATTCGCCCCCATAATTCAAGTAGCGGCTTTCAATTTTTGCAGTAACCCGTCTATGTTTGTAGCCACCATCATATGTACAAATATCTAGAGAGAGAGAGAGAGAGAGAAATCCAAAAAACCCTCAAACAATATTTACTAGAAGATTCTTTCAATTGCCGTATTACGAAATAAAAAGAAGAATATAATTTCAAAACTAAAACTTAACTTATGATTCAATAGTTAAAAATAATCTGTCAGAGAAGACAGGGAGTTTCTGTACGAATTAATTAACAAAGATTCGATGCTGCGCTTATTTGCGAGACGTCCGGAAAAAGTGGATATTTTAACAAGTTGCATATTAAATGGGAGCCGCAAGAAAATGAAATATGAATAAACCAAAGGGCATTAATGTAGACCGCGGATAAGCAGAGCGGTGTCTGACTACGAACTGGTTTTTACTACTTGCGCGGTCTCTTGGCGCAACGACGACGGGGACGACGGTTCCTGTCTCTCCGAGAAATATGAGAAGTTGAAATCTGCTTTATCGTTTGCTCATGTTAACGAGACCTTTAATTATGTTTACAATGTACCGAGTATAAACTGCTCCTTAATTTAGAAGGTCAGACGTGACGGTGCTGTCATACTGTCACACATAATGAAATTTATCTACCGCTGTTCTGATACGATGAGAAGAAGTTCTTTATGTACAGGCGAGTAGAGTTTAATCTATTAATAATAATCGTCCGAAATATTGTAATTTAATATTGAGAAAGGGAGAGAGAGAGAGAGAGAGAGATGTTGCGAGAATAAATATTTGTTCTGGAAAACACTGCGAGAAATATTAACTACGAAACATCCTTATTCTTTCTAATATATCAAATTTTAAATGTATTTCAGGCTGTTAGAAAACTACATGCGATATAATTGTAACGCACGGTTTCGAAATTAATTAATAAATTAATTAATTTTTATTTCCTATGCGATAAAATTTTCCGTTGGACCACAAAGGAATTACGCTTCCCGCGGAAAACATCGTGCCGCTAATTTGCAATCGGCGCTGGAATAGATTTTTGTCAACGAGATAAAGTTTCCATCTGGTATAAGGAAGGGGACTCGTCGTTACTCGGGGATGCTAATTAGAGTCGCAAAGCACTCTCAGAGAGAGAGAGAGAGAGAGAGAGAGAAAGAGACAGAGAGGGGGGGGAGGAAAAGAGAGAGAGGCCCGGCGCAAAGCCATTCTTCCCGATGGAGAGAAGATCGTTCACTGTCTATTAAGTACTTTTCGTGTGTCGTAATTCGATTAAGCACACTTAACGAACTTGTCTTCGCTCAAGCATCGCTGCTAGATTAGAGTTTAATTCGAGCAAGTTAAGGTGCACTAAAAGAAGAGTGAAGATTAATCCCCTTGCTTTAGGAACGCGGGCGAAAACACGTCTCCCGAAACGCGAAAGAAATCATCATCAAGATTTGCATCGGGATCGTAATGAAGTAACGGTGGCACACGCCTTAATGAACCGCGCAAAATAGATGGCCCGAGGCCGCTGATAACAGATAATGAAGCGTTCTAACTATAAAGCGTTGTAAGTATGCTCCGATTGTATGCAAAATAGGTCGCTCAAGGCTACTGATTATTGTAGACAATGAAGCGTTTTACGTATTTATGATGCGTAAGCACCATGAAGAAGCGATCGAGCAGCAAGCAATTTCAGTCTCGCGAACCGAGGCAAAGCCTTGGATCGCCTTTTAAAGCGCCGAGTTTAAACGAACAAGCGCGATATTTTAACGACGCAAAAAGCTCCGCAGGTGGTGGTTGGCTATTAATTATTCATAAAGTTATCGTCGGCGACCGGTTAAACACGATGCCAAAAAGGCCAAAGGTGAAAAGTTCTTCGTTAAGGATAAGAAAATGCGCGTGTGGGATACGCGAGGAAAACCGCTCCGCCCAAGTAACGAGAGATATTCTATCTTCGCGAGAAATATCATATTTACAGAGAGAATACCTCAGCAATCCGCGGAAAAGTAACTCCATCCTCTGGTATACGGATAGATAGATAGACGGATACGAGCGAGAGGGGACAGAGGAGGGAAGGGAAGGGAGCGGACTCCTTTTTTGCAATTACACTGGATATCTGAGAATACGTATATAACGACAGCAAGATAAACGAGAAATGAGATACGCTCTCTCTAAATTTCGAGACTATTTTGACTAAACGAAAATGGGATTTGCTGCGCCGTCTCTTACCGAGATTTTCGAATATTTAACATTAAATATTTTGGTAACTGGAACCTCCCACCTATTGGTAGATCTCGGCCAGGGTGAAGTTTACTTAAAATTAATTTTTAGCTATTTGTTCCCCTGAAATTCGATTCGCCCTTTAATTTCGTAGACCGAATAATTCCGTAATTAGATCTCGGTCTCAATGTTGACAAAGGAAAAATCATCTCAAAATTCAGAGAATACCACCGTGCTACGTATCACCCACCGTAAATAGAGATTTCCTAGGACACCCTGTATTCCGGTCACGTATCATTTAAAAGAAGCTGAGAACATCGCGTGCGCAGCATCTGGCCTTTTTCTCCGCTTTCTCCCCGGTTTCGCCAGATTTTTTGCAAGTCAAAATCGCGTCTAATTATTCAGGCGGTCAGTTCGCGTCGGCTATTTCACGTAGCGTTTGAAGTAAAATAATCCGCGCGTCGTGGCTAGGACACACATTGAACATGGCAAGAGTCGCCCGTGATGTGTCTTTCGTGATGTGACAGACAATTGCGGAAACAAATCTAAAAGATATTAATAAGATATTAAAAAGATATTAAAATAAGTAATTTAAAGTTAAATTTATAAGTTAATATGTAACTTCTTGCAAATTTGTAGGTAACATTTACAGAAATATTTTCGATATTCGAAAAACTCCGAAACATAAGTAACTGGCATTTTTCGATTAGCTTCATCAGTTGCTTATTAATGTAAATTCATGGTAGACCATATTACGCTATTATTATGCAATAAAACAAACGATAAGGAACTGGGATCCACGATTCTTGCGGCTTGTAGGGTGAGAGGACGGTGGCGCGCGGAGCGAACCGCGGAGCAAGCGAGTCGAGGATCTGCCCCGCACGAAATCCGGCGGTTTGCGCGCAAATTGGATGTTATCTCTCGGCAGCTGGGGACAGAGCACACTCCAGGCCCGTGCGAACGCGCGCGCACACACACACACACTCACACACACACAAACACACACAGACACATACGCTCGGCATAGCCACCTGTACTCGCGCGCACACACATACATACACACATGTATATCGACCACTTATAAACGTGAGATGAGAACTTTACCGATCCTGGCATCGGGGCGAAGTCCAGGGGCGAGCTTTAAGCTTCCGACGACCTCCCTCTCTCCTCCGCATCCGTCTTCCTCTCCCCTAACCCCGCTACGCCGTCGTATCCTCCGACCGTCCTTGTAGTAGAACGGTTGAGTCCTTAGGCCGCGAGAGAGAAAGGTCGATTTGCCGCAGCTGCTTCGACGGATCGTTAAAATCGACCCCTAAAGCTGCAATTCGGATCGACCGAGGCAGTCCGAATTCAAGCGTTATCGGCAATAAAAAACATCGATAATTTTGCCAATTCGGATCATTTCACGGAGATGGATTGTTCCGCAAACGAGAACAGGTTCGGTTTTTCATGCCCTACGTTCGCGGTCGATATCGCGGCATCTCTCTCTCTCTCTCTCTCTTTCTCTCTCCCTTCGCGCGGAATCTGGCTCGCATTCAGGAAATCAAGCGGATTCACGCGGGCGGGGAAGAGAGAGGGAGAGAGCTTCGCACGAGCCGCGAGGCGGAGGAGGATTGCGGCTCTCAACTACGATTTTCCGCAGTGCGCCTCTGCATTTCTTTTTAATAAATTACGCGCGGAGATTTATCGCGAGCGCGGCGCGACTGATTGATGAGCGTGGCGATGCGCTCCGATGAGCGGCGCGTGCGAAGGAGGATGGGCGCGCGCGTTGCACGCGCGCCGCGTGCGAATGGATATTGCCGATATACACATATTGCCGTAGTAGTTTGCGCGTTTCTCGGCGCGGGGCTAAATGAAATAATATCTTGAGAGCACTCCTCTCTCTCTCTCTCTCTCTTTCTTTCTCTCTTCCGTAGGATGAATAGGGGCGCGCGACTGATGGAGATGAAGGAAAAGCTTCGGGATCGACTGACGTCGAGGTGCAGCCCGATGAATGGGATGCCGTGGAGTGACGTCCATCGAGATCAAAAGACGAGTGGATGATCCTGGACGCGAACTGTTGAGCGGAGACAGAGAAGTCGTGGAGATTATCGGGAGGACGGCGATGACAACAAAGAGCATTCCGCGTTCCATTGTGTTGACGTCTGTGCCGGTGCATTTGCGTCAATATAAAACGCTGATTATGGCGTCCCTCCTTGCGATAGACGGAAGGGTAATGCTCCTACCGCCAATAATCGACAAAATCATAATTTTAATGTTAATAAAAATGCGTCGAAAGTAACGATACAATTTCTCTTGTCTCTCTTCGCGTTTGATAATGGTTTACTTGTCAAAAGGTGGATACAAGTAAGAACGGTTCAAAATAGAAAAAACAAATCCGACATTCTCTAAAATGACATTTCTAGACAATCTTTAAAAATAAAAAAATCTGTAATCCAAGAATAAAATTTACTTTTGATATCACTGCTACATTTGAAACTATTTTATCTTACGTCACATAACATATGCTACATCAAATTTAATATTCATTTATCGAAATTTGGATATTTCCGCGCGAACTTCAGACACATATACATTTTTCCAGTGTTTTGCAACTGCGATCGAACGGAAGATTAAACACTCGCGAGGGAAAGCTCGTGATGCTCCGAACGTCAATCCCATAACCGAGGTTTAGGGAAACGGCAGATATCGAGGTATGCCGGAAGCGGCTGAAGATTTCTTCTTGCATTGTACAGGAATGCGCCGCGCAAACCGACCTCGTATATCTCTGAGAAGAATTATCGAGATGTTTATCCGCTTATAAAAGCCGCTATCCGAATATTTATTAGTTCGCGAGAGGAGCGACGCCCTTTTCCGCTCCATTTCAACCGGCAAGAGTGTCGCCGCCGCCGCCCGGTATTTATTGTTCCGACGGGAGCGATGTTTCGTATGTTTGTACCTGCCTTTTCTTCGAAGTGCGCGCGCGTGAGAGCGATATATTCGGCATAAATGACTGTATACGTGAAATAAAGTGGCGGAATTATTTTTGATTGAAGAGACTGGGCGTTTCAAATGACTCCCGATCAATCTTCAGCCATAACGCGCAGACATTTTCTAAAATTATTCAATAAATTACATGTCATTTCGAAACATTAATGAAATTACATGTCATTACATGTCATTCGTTGTAGAATTAAGAGAGATTACTGTTTTTTATAGTACATAACGAAATATACCGACTAGAGCACACATTACAAATTTAATACGTCTAATATTATCATGGAAATTTATGTAACGACATTCATTTGACACAATAACTTGAGACATTAATTTAACGTCACGTTATAATTCGGGATACCCGTTTGACGGGTAGGTTGGAGTTCATCCGACAATTTTGCTACATATTTCTTTCTGGACGAAATTATCTATGCACTCTTGACGACTGCGTTTATTTTTATTTATAATTTTATATCATTATGCTTCCGCTTTTTGGTATTATTTAATTTTACTTTATATCGACTGATCTGCTTATGCACTATTTATAATTAATGCGCTGCACAAATTTAGGCGATTGAGAAAGACCTATGTGAGGTCGAAACTAGTATCGCGAAATTGTTATATAGAGAAAATAAAGAGTTAAATTTACATCTATTTGTTTGCCCGTCTTTGGCCCAAATCTTAATTATATTATTTTTACAATAACGAGCTGTTTATTATTATTTTACCGTTTTTTTTCTTTTTTATGAATACATGTTATTATATCAAATGAATAACTAACCATGAGAATGATACAATATTTTTTGCTCCTCTGATATTCTCAATATGGTATAGGTTTTTTTCGGACGTTGAAAATATCGAAGACGAATATAGGGCAATTACCTGAGCAATTCGTACAAAGAACTCAAAGCTCGAAAAACTCTTCGCTTTAACGTACGCGCGTAAAAAGCGTATTTATAGTCACGAGAGATATTCGACGTGCGGAGATCGAGAAACGGCCGCGGCTTGTCGCTTTCGCGGTGAAGGGCCGTTCACCTGGAAGATATTTCCGACGCGCAAGAAACGAAAGGTCACTAAAAACGCGGCAGATATACGGGATGACTGACGGGAAACCGTGCGCGCGCGGGTATCGCGGAATTCTATTTCCAAGCGTTCGGGACCATCGTGCGCGCTTGTAGGGGCTTATACGACCTCGTTTCACCGTACACGTTTGCCGGCATTGTTGCGAGCAAATCGTTTGTATTTTCTACCGGCGATGCAAACGAGTTCGCGGAAACCGATACTAAACTGGTACCCAGAGCGTTTTCCAGGGCCGACGCGGAGGGGAGGAGGAGGCCATAGTTGTCGTCGTCGTCTATCGACCTATCGATGTCTTCCGCCACGCAACGCCTCGCGGCGTCTCCGTCGAACAAAAGCGACGACGGGACCTCCGCAATCTGTTTTCTCTCCTACACCGACAACGCAGAAAGACTCCACGGGTTCGCCTGTGTGAAAGCAATTCCACGACGAGAAGCCCTTACGACCGCAGGAGAGCCGGCCCTTTACATCCCGCGATTTTTCTCATTAACCTGGGGTCAGTCTCTGAAATCCGAAGCTAAAACGAAATCCCGTAATTTAATTGGGTCGCAGATAGATGTTAAAGATTCTTCCCCCGGATCCGACGGAGAGATGCAGTGTTTTACCAAAATAGATATCTGCCCGCGCGTGGGCACAAAAGAAACGCGTAAATCGGAAACGCTCCCGCGTAGATTACGTGTCATCAAGCGCGCTGTTGCATCTTGTGTGTTGTGTGTCGGCGCGACAAAAGGTTGCGCGGCGATCGGATGTCGACGCGATTAAAATTCACTGGCCGCGCGATTATAAACGAGATCGGAATGAACAATGTGCGCCAGAATTAACACATCGCCGTGACGCGTAATTATCCGTTCTGCAAGCTCCTTCTGCATCCCCCTCCCCCCCCCTCCAACCCCACGTCGTTCCATCCGCACTCGATTATCCGTGAAAGAATCAACGGGATCTCGAGGCACCCATCGGTACTTTGATTTTATTACCGCCCTCTCTCTCTCTCGAGAGCTCGGCATCCACTTCTTCATCCTGTCCTCTTCCGCGGCACCCTTCAGTTTCCTCCGAGTTTCTCGAGTCGTCGACTGACTCGACGGGGCCGTAAAACAATAATGAGCAATCACATAATAGATCGCCCGTGGGGTCTCCTTGGTCGTTGCGTCTATTCAACTCTCGACGTTAGCCGAATGGCGTTCGATTCTCAGGCCGGCGATTTTCCCAGTTGGCCCCCCCCAGTTGGCTGGCTGGCGCAATCCCGGCGCCGCGCCGGGCGGCGTTCGCCGTTAAAGCTTATCGACGAGAGAGGCACCGGGCCGGGCATTCGCCGATTAAATTGTTACGCAAGTAAGCCGACACTTTGGTGACTTCGTGCTTATCGATCGGCGGCCGATGGGTATCGCGATGCGCGTAACTAAGGGCAACGAAGGTGCCGATTCGTTCGAGTTTACTTGAAACGTTCCCCCCCCCCCTTCCCTCCCTCTGTTTTTCATTCTGAAATCAATATCCTCCCGAGATAGAAATTCGCGCGCTTCAAACACACTTCGCGTTGTATTTTCAAATTGTATTCTATTGTATAAATACAATTGCATTTACATTCGTTATTTATTTGGATATTTCATATTGATTCTCATATTCACATCTACATTCATATGGCGTTTTTTATATTCATGTTTATATTTCCACACAGTTTGAATATTGAAAAAAATACTGATTTTTACACTGCGCTCCAGTTTCTTTCTTTCTCAAAATCTCGAATACTCCGCAATCCTATTCGTATTTTCATTTTCACTATTACATTAGTTGCGCGCAAAGAGAGGAGAAAAAAAAAGAGATGATAGTGCCACTCCCCATTCGTGACAGATGGTGCGCTTTGTGACACTGGCATACGGTTCCAGTCCGGCCGATATTTCGCATTGTGAAACTTCGCTATCGTTTCGCAGGCGTCGACTTTACGTTTACGCCCGGTGTACGCGTGTAACACACACGCGCGCGCACAAACACACACACGCGCGCGTGTACATGTCACAATGTATATTTATATTATTTATACATATATTTACGTCGCGGGCAGAAATGCGCCGTATAGCTTGACCCACTCTCTCCGGGAGTACACACGCTCAATATGTATGCGGTGCGTACGACTACCGTTGTGCGCGGATGCGATTAAAACTCTTACGCGTTACAGCACCGTATGGAAATCAGCATGCGCGGAATATTGTAGCCGGGGTGCGGCAAACGAAAGTTCGCGCACTTTCTCTCTCTCTCTCTCTCTCTCTCTCTTTCTCTCTATCTCTCTCTCCGTATCTGCGTGGAATTTAGCGGAGGATGTTTACGAGGGTGCCGGGGAACGCGAGCGTACGTACGTGCGTGCGTGTTTATGCGGCCTCGCGCTCCGGTCCGTTTTAAAGCGAATAAGTACGGACTTAATAATGTTTTGCTAAATGCGACCATCGCCGACGTAGACGCCGCCGCCGCTGCCGCCGCCGCCGCGTATACAGAGAAGCGGAGATAATACAGCCACGCGAAAGTTCATATTTTACGTCTGGAGTTTAATAGAGACGCTGCGACCGTGTCCGACAAATGTTACGTGCGTACGCAACATTTATACTACGACGGTGAACAAAGGAACGAGTCTTTCGCGGGCACAGGCGCGAGAAATCAATATCAAAGTGGAGATATTGCGAAAAATTTATCCCGTTTTATATAATATTTTTTTTCATCAAGTAATGGTAATGAATAGTTTTAAACAACGTGTACGAATACACGTGTAAATATGATATATTTATTTATTCCGTGTAAAATACTTTCACACGTAATAAATGGGCATATTGTGCGCGTGCAAATACACGTTTGAAATTAATTGGATTTTACGGGCTCCTTGTGTAATATTATTTAGCTAGAGCGAAACTTACTATAGCTAGACTTCTCTATCTTTCTTTGTACAATGTACGTCATTTGTCTAGAGCAAGCTACTTTCGATCCTGCAAAGACAGAGCGCGAGAGAGAGAGAGAGAGAGAGAGAGAGAGAGAGAGACGGGGGGGAAGGAGAGAGGGCGAGGGAGAAGGTTACATAGAGTAGATTTAGCGAGACAAATCTCCAGGCTGTGTACACTTGCGAATCTCAGTTTCTCTGCAGCCATGTCCCGCGTTGGACTCCCATTGCTACCATTGGACTCTACATTTTATGAAGAAAAGAAACGAAAAAAAAAACCACTGTGTAGCAAAAGTGGATTATTACAAGGGGAAGAAAGAAATTTCGCTCGCGAGTTCTTAGCGAGAACGATAAATCAAAGGAGGGAAAGGGTTTCCCCGTGAATGTTTCACTCGCATTTTAATCACGAACGACAAATAAAACTGCAAGAGAAGATTTTATTCCAAATTTCGTCCAGTCTCCATTGTGATTTCGCATCCGAATGTCACGGAGGAAATCCACTTCGCGCGACTTCGTCCTACGCGATATCGCTGAAATTGATACAGGCGTTAAAGCGGCGCCGTGAGAGTCCATCAAACTCCGCCGGGACGTAAACTCGCGATAAAACGTCGAATAAAACGCGACGATAAAAAAATTGGGGCAATCCCTGTGTGTGTTGGGTGCGCGCGTTTATGTGAGCGCGAGAAATAAAAAGTGTCGAGAGGGGCTCGCCGGCTGTGTGATGGAGGCAAGTTTTGCTCGAGAGAAAAAGAGAGAGAGAGAGAGCTCGCCGGATTTCTATCTCGAGCGACCGATACAAGCGGCGTACTATATATCGACTGACGGCTTTCGGTAATTGGGGTCACCTCGTTTACGCAAGAACGATCTTACAACGGGAGAACGGATCCCGGAGAATCGTCCACCCGCGTGAGTCCACCCTTCGATTCACGTGCGGACACAATAGGCGCGGCACGCGTGGCGAGGATGATAAATTTATTGCGGCGAAGCACTTGGAAAAAGATGGCACTCGTACCACCCTCGCTTCCCGGGGACCAGCTGACGGCCGACTGAAAAGTGACGGGATGTAGAAAACGACAGGTCGCACTGGCATTGTGTCACGATGCTGGAGCGGGGTATAAGCCATCGCCTATCCCTCGCGCGTAAGAAGTATGATAAAGTTCCCTTCGTTCACCCTTTTCGTCTTCGCTCCTGGCATCCGTACATCGACATCGCCGTGCGGCACGATGTCAAGTGTGCGACGGCGCGAGTCGTCCCACACGCGAGCGGAATATCTCGGCGCTGAAAAACGTTCCCGCGATCGCTTGGTAGCCGAGAGTATCTTTTATTGCGCGAGGCGCTGCTCCTTCAAAGCGCCACGTACGTACGGCGCGACGCGCCGTGTATCCCGACAGTTCTCGCATTTGCGAATGGAGAAACGTTAAACTTTGTAGAGCGTGGAAAGGTAAAACGACGGAGATCGTCATCGCTCCGTCAATAGGGCAGTAACGGCATTGAAGGGCGTTAGGTTGCATCGCAGAAACGCGCGCTTACCGTGATGCTGCCGGCGAAACCGGCTCGTGAAAGACTCGAAAGTGCTTTATGTACTTCCCCGGTTTACATATGTACTGCAGGGTATATGTATATATATATATATATATATATATATGTATATACTGCAGAGGTCCGCGCGCGGGGGCTCTCTGACTCTCCGCACTTGCCGTATCGTGTCACTACAAATTGCGAACGTGCCGTTCCCGCTCGAACGGCATGGAACCATCGGTTTTAATTGAGGGCGGAGTTGCGACTCAATCGCGTTGTTGCAAACCATTCCGAAAGCGATATGGTCTCTGATGTATAAACGTGTAATTCTTACGTCTACATGCGTAAAAGCGTATCGCGCTGTCGAAACGCTGCTTCCGCAGCCGCAATCCTGGGCGCCTGGGTCGTTCTCGTAGACGCTCTTCCAGTCTATCGCACAACGTTTCGAGACGGTTTCGCATACACATACACGCGCACACATACACAATATATATATATATATATGTATGTATAAAATGAAATAAAATATTAAGCAAAGTGTACATACGCGAGTGACGCGTGTTGCACTTACTAAACTGCCGCACAAAGTCGCGGTGCAACTGGTAGGGGGCCGTCCTAAAACGAAATTAACGCTTGCCAGAGGCGAGTCAAGAAAATGGTGTTATTCGGGAAAACGAATTGCGCGAAGTACACAGAGAAAAAGGATTTTAAAGGATCACGGAGTGAGCAAGCGAGAAAAGGAGGAACCTCGCGGGAAAGATGCGGGGATATTGAAGACGCGAAGAGAAACAGAAAGGAAGGAATGAAATGAGAAAAAAAAAGACATCGGGAAAAAAGACAGAGAGAGAGAGAGAGAAAGAGAAAAAAGTGAATAAAAGATCGCGGATTTGTGTAGAAATGAGAGGAAGTGAAGGGTGAACGAGGACACGCGACAAGAAAACGAGGGGGTGAGAATAGGGTGGCGGTGGAACGGGATAGCTGGATTCGTGCATTGCTGAACGTTCGTCGAGAGAGACTCAACCGAGCATCGATGCGCGCGCGTGCGCGGTTTGCGCATCCAGGATATTAAAAACATACACATCCGACGGTAAATCCGGCGTAAAATATAAATCGGTAATGCCGCCGAAAAACTCGGTCGGAGCTGAGCCTCCGGTTTCCCGTCCCCCTCCACCGCGCATTGTTCATCCCTCCTTCCTTCCCTGCACGTTATTCCGCTCTGTCAGAATCACGCCGTTTTCTCTCTCTCTCTCTTCTCTCTCAGCCTTCCCGATAACAGTGTGCAGGTTGAATGCGCACTGTGTGTTCTCCGATGCGCCGTCAGCGTGCAGGTGAGATTTCGCAGGATGCCAGGATATAGAGCGAACGAGATAACCATCCCTCGAGTGCTTTTTTTTTGCGCTTGTCGAAGGAGAAAGGTTAATGAGAGGTGCGAGGGTGCGCGAATTAGCGGGCGATTTTCGAGCGAGAGGCGACACGCGTTGAAATAAATAATACATTTCATTAGTGCCATATAAATGTGATTCAATTTATCAATCGAATAAATCTCTACGAACGAATTATAAACGCTATGGAGAATGTAATGCGATGTTAATAATACCATTTACTATTACAAATATCGTATGTTGTTTACAAATGATGTTAAATCATTCCACCACGTACTATTTATACGCTAATCATTAACAAACACGGCGTCGATTGGATAAACCGATGAGTAAAACCGAAAAAGACAAATTCCACTC
Source organism: Wasmannia auropunctata (assembly GCF_000956235.1). NCBI lineage: Eukaryota > Metazoa > Arthropoda > Insecta > Hymenoptera > Formicidae > Wasmannia > Wasmannia auropunctata. The sequence continues at coordinate 2,854,751 of NW_012026802.1, forward strand.
AATGCCTCTATTTTGCCATCGATTACGGGACGTTTGATTTGCCTAGGCAACAGTCCCCATCGCGTTAATCACCGATCCGTCGCCTTAAACCGTATTTTCCTCCGACGCACGTCCGACAAAATGTTTTCGGCTTTATTAGAGACAGAGAGAGAGGGAGAGAGAGAGAGAGAGAGAGGAGAGAGATAGAGAAAGAGAGGAAGCACGGAACGGGAGCGAAAAAGAGGGGCTCGTCGTCGGGCTGGCTTTTAATCGTCGTCGCGACGCTCCTTTTTTGCGTCCCTCACGCGGATGGGCGCGCGCACCAGTGTTGGAATCCACTTTAACGGACCTCGCTAATTACCGAGCGGGTAGCTCCGCTTATTTGCCTTGACTCTGATTAACCTTCCACGTGGTGTTCCTCCCTACGCAACAGAAACGGAAGAGGGATCAAGGGCGACGGAGGGGGGAGGGGAGAGACGGGGGATGCCGACCGTCGGGAGGCGGTCATGTATAATCGCTTTATGCACGTTTCCGTGTGATATCGCGACTGTGAAAATTTAACGCTTTTCGTTTGCCATAAGTTCCGTCCGATTGAATTCACGGCGAAACGGTACACTTACATTTCACGATTATATCTTTTCGATATCACTAAAAGATAAGAGAAAAAAAAAGTCGATACTACGCGAAATCGATATTCCGATATCTCTTCTGTTATACAGATCGAAGAGCTATTCGCAGTATGCATATCTTATGTTACTATATTGACGTTTTGACAAATTGATATAGGTCCGAAAATATAGACGGTAATTATAAAGTGTTGCGTATGCAATAAGGGAACATCAACAGAAAGTTTATTGAAGCCAGAATCGTGATTCGATACCGGCACGTACGCGATCGAGGGGTCGGAGGGGGGGGGGGCTCTTAAATGATACCCGCGACACTCGCTTATCCGTTTGGCGCGTTACACGCAAGGCAAATATCCGCGGGCGATTATGGTACTAAATCAGTCGTCTCGCGGGAAGGACGAGGGGGAGGGGAGGGCGAGGGTTGGAGGCAGACGACGTGGAGGATGGAGCAATCTGAGGCGGCGCACGATCGCGCGAAAATTCACCGCGTCGGATGCGCCTTATCTCGGCCGAAGAACGTGCATATCTTCTAGGCGGTCAGATAAGGATGATCCACCACCTACGAAGCGCAAGCAGTCGGCGCAGAAAATTATGTGTGCCTCCGTAAAAGCGTCGTGCCCTCGTCCACAAACATTGTCGAGTCCCTCAGCGAGGGGTGAGGGGGGGGAGGGGAGGGAGGACCTCGTTGAGGCGGCGCGAATCGGAGAAAGAGAGAAAGTTGGAGAATAGTCGGATCGACATCATTCTCCCTTTCGTGATTCTCGATTTTACACTCGACGATTTTACAATCGAGCGAATATTCTATTCTTTTTCCATAGCTCTCCTTTTTATTATCGAATTTTCGGGCGCGGTCCGCTTAAACGCACACGCGACACAGCACAAAGTTGCGAAGCGTATACGCCGGCCGATTCGTCAGTGTCGATGGCCGGGCAACGTTTATCGCGTTTATCGTGTCGCCGATAAATTACCAAGGGCAGCCAGATATAAGCGTTACGGTCCATTAACCGGAAACTCCGCGTAATGCCCATCTCCGCGTAACGTTAATTTCGACGCGCGCGTACGCTGTACGCGGAAATGGGAAAAAAATGCAGTTTTATTACAAAGGTACAAAACCGCTCGCCAGGGACAAGAAACGAATTTCAGCGCTTCGCTTCGGGCACTCGCCCCGTCCCTTTCTCGCAACCGGCCGGTAAACGCGCATTTTTCTCGTCGTAAAATTAACTCTCTTTTCCACGCTCTCTCTCTCTCTCTCTCTCTCTCTCTCTCTCTCTCGCTCTTCCTCTCCCTCGCCCTCTCAGTCCCTCCTATACTCTCTTCTATCCCGATGAAAAAGGTTATTCATATCAGGGGGCGCGTACTCTTTTCCGCTGCAGATTACTTCAAAGCAAATATTCTCCGCGCGTTCAAAGGAATTACAAGGATATAACTAAATCCGTCGAATTTTTGCGTCGCAGCTTAAAGCAAGATTGTTGTGATATGAGTAAAATGATGAGTCAAAAAAAAAAGAAAGAGAGAAACTTAATACATTATTATCACGTGTGCGAATCGCAATCTGCGTAGCAATCAAAATTATAGTATTGATATTCTCGCACCCGTGAAGATGAAAAATTCCACTTTTAATATAAATTTAAAATATATATTATTTAAAAATTACTTTTTACTGTAAGGCAAATTATTTTTTATGTAGTTTTATTCGACTCAATATTTATTAGAGCGAAAAGTTTGCCAAATGAGATACAATCTACGCTGAAAGTAACACTTTGACGTTTATTTAGAGAATATTACGGGGAACCTCTCGTACCCGAAACCACAATGTCCCCAAAATGACGGTAAAATTTGACGCAAAACAAAATAATGGTAAGCAAGTTGTCGGAAATGACACCTGTAGCCAAATGATTTTATTCGCTGACTGCAGAGGGTGCGGATCGTATTTACCTCCGGTTTACATCGGCTTAATGCCGCGTTGATATTCGAAATAATAGCGACTCCCTAGCACATAAACGCGGTCCTCGTATACGGTAACGCGGTATCCATGTAAGCGTTTAGATTTACTGTTTCCACTAGCCAGTAACCAGCGAACATGGCTTTGCCCAACGTTGAGGCATTATATCTCTACTGAGCAGAACGATCCGCCATATTGTATTTCACTGTCATTTGCTAAATATGTGCAAAGCCCAATAATGGTCGTAAATCTACCATTGAACAGTGCAGCGCTACTCATTTACACTCCCGCAGCTTGATTAGCGAAAATCCTGATATTTCCAAAGCGCTCACAACTCAAAAATTATCGATACCACGGCGTTTCCTGCTAGGAAAAATCAACTCGAAAATCTGAATTTGCGTGAGAAATTCAAGAGCATATATAAATCGCAGTATGCATTTAAACTTTTAATTATTAAATGGAATATTTTATACTTGGCATTTGATTCAAGAAGAAGAAAACCTATTTCTTTAACGACTTAATTACTCCCGTTTGCATCAAATACGAAGTCTTATAGTCCCCTCGTAATCTCAACGGTCTTTACGCCATTGTCCCATAACACCCACGCCATTAACAAGTTTCGAGCTTCTTAGTCGCCGTCCACGACCCTCTAAAGCGTCGTGGTCCCGTGGCCACTTCAATCTACAAAGACGGTCCGCGACCGTCTCGAAGCCGCCAATTAAGTTAGTTACCAAATTCAAGAAGTCGAAAGAAGTGGTTTAGCGCGATGAATGACAAACGACGCGGTTTTTATTAGCGTCTACGTGAATTTTTCAAGAACTGAGAAAATCAAATAGACCGAAAGATCGAGATCGTAGATACCATTTCGGTCATATAATAAGAACGAAAATAAAACCTTTGCGGCGTTATTAATGTCTTTTCATCGACGATAAAACTTTACGGAAATAGATAAATTGCACTGCTTAAATATCCCGACCCAAAATATCCAACCTCTATGTTCAGCTGGAACGCCAAGCAATTCGTAGGGATTAAAAGTACACTGCAAATTAATGCGACACGCCCCTCCGGTCCTTCGCGTCTTCAATATCTCTGAAACGATAGTTCGCCGGTGCGCCGGCACGGAACGTTACCGCAGCTCGTTACTTCGCGAGTCTTTACGACATTGTCTCGCGCCGCTGACCATTGGCGAGTTTCGGGGGACTTCTCGGTCGCTGAAAGGAAAGTCAAAGACGGTCCCCCGGTGTGAGAAAGCCGCCAATTAAGTCAAAAGGGGGAAAGTCCGCCTTGGCAAATTCCGGACGCGCGTACCGCTGCGGTTCGTTTGCCATCGTCAGAGCGCGACCGAGAAAATACACTTTGACCTGGATCGGCGTTAGGGAGGACGCGTATCCGACGGTGTCTCTTGTGTACTCGAAATCGAAGTTCGTCCCCGTCGGTCGTTGGCTCCGGCGAACTCGAGAGATTGTGTCCGTTCCTTCGTACGTATATATACGGGGATGGGGAGGGGGAGGGGGAGGAGGGGGTAGGATTTGCCTCGATAGACCGCCAAACAAGTTGAACGCTGCTGGACAACTTTCAAATAGGACAGTGAGCTTACCGCAGCACCGATTCGGCCGCACGCGCCATTTCAAAGAGACCATATCCGCGCGACCGTGCCTATACGCGATAAAGGATTACGTTCCAATTCGAGAAAGGAAAGGAGTTCAAGTTTCAATTACATTAAAAGGAAATTTCGTTCGTGTGATGGATAGCATTTCGCTATCCATCACGTTAGAAACGGACGGCCGTCGATATAGAAGTGAACGCAACTTGTAGGTATACTTGCGATACCGATAGCGTATTTTGAGAAATAACGTACGTGTATTTCTACGTGTAACGGAGAGAGAGCCTTCATTGTCATTATAAGACGATCTGTTACCGAACCGCGCGGGAGCTTAGCGGAGAAATAAGCTCCGCTGGTACAACCGCTGTACAAAAGCCTCTTAGCCCCGGCTCGAGCAAGGGTGAAAGAGGACTAATTTGTCTATCCGCGCACAGCTGGGGGAGAACCGGTAGAAAAGAGCCGCGGTTATGGGTCTCGCTTGGGTGTGCAATACATCCGGGGAAACCACCCGGCCATTCGGAGGAACATGAACACCCTATCCTCCCTTCTCTCCCCACCGTTCGCACGGTTGTTTCCACGATCATCATAATCCACCCCCTCGACGTTGTTTTCGCACAGGTTCACGCCAGATTCGGAGCGGCCGAGGTGGATTAAGGATTTTCTGCCTGCAGCCTCTTGTGGCCCCACTACCGCACGTCGTCGGTGACAGAAAAAAAAGGAATGACCCAATTCGGGGGGTTTTTCTGGTTCTAGAGGCTTTCGCAGCTCGTTGCGCAGCAGCGAAAGCAGTAACGGCAGTCCACTCGTGCAACGAATAGCCGTAATAGTACTGTTCGCCGCGTTCGCGTAAAGTGACTCGCAAACATTCTTATGTTGCACATAATGTATTCTGTTTTATCTTATATATATAAATACATGTATGTTTCTTAGATTTATATTAATGAGCATTATTTCTTTTTAAACTTAATAATTAGATACCGTTCGTATGAATAAATCAATAAAATAGAATAAGAATCAGGCAAATAAAAACGAGCAAATAAAAACTTTTTTTGGATGAGTAAATAGTAATTTAATAATAATTAAATAGAGTTGATGGAACGTTTCGGCTTAGTCAGCCATCATCAGCCATCATAAAACTTACATTAAATACTTACATATATATTGTTAACGATATGAGCGAAATAATGTCAATTAAATTTCTTCTTTAATGTAAGTTTTATGGCTGATGATCGTTAACGATACATGTGCGAGAGAATGTCAATTAAACTTCTTCTTTAATGTAAGTTTTGTAATGCCATTGATGCCATTGATGATGGCTAAGTAAGCAGAAACGTTCCATCAACTCTTTTTAATTATTATTTAATTAGTATTTATTCATCCTAAACAAGTTTTTGCTCGTTTTTATTGGCCTGATTCTTATTCTATTTTATTATTTCTTTTTGTTGTCAATACATTATTGTATCCAAAAGCTTCTAAATGAAATTAAAAGATCATTTCTAATTAGTAGCAAAATATGATAAAATACGATAAAACACAGATTTATATAACTATGTGAAAACTAAATGCAAAACTTTTTTCAAAAAAATATATTGTAAAGCCTAAGGCTCTACTGCAAACTTCATCAAGCTCATTCCCCGACAATGCTTCGCTTTAAGTAGCCCCAAAGTTGACTATATAAAACTGAAAAAGTTTTCAATTTTAGAACTATACATGAAGTCGACAATTATTTTTAACTTTATTCGAGATCTTTTAAAAAGCTTAAATCTTCTTCAAATGCTATTTAAAATTGAGCTTTTTTTCGTCGAATTGTGGTTTGAACTAATTGGATTTTCATAAATTCTTGAAACATAAAAAAATGAATCTTTAAATTTGAACGCTCCACATTCCCCAAGTTATTTTTAAATTTCAATTTTAGATTATCATTACACCATTGTTAGATATGAATGAATCCATTAATTTATAATATCTGATCATTTTACATTACATTTTTAAATAATGGGACATTTTCCTACATTATCTGCATAATTTTTATTCTATATATATTGTGTTAAAAGTACAAAATGTCATATATATAAATCTGCCACGAATTGTAAATTTTTGTTTAAAATATGCATTGTGTAAAAAGAGGATGTTGTGTAAAATGAGCTTTGTGTAAAGCTCTGTATTATAATTAAAAATTGTATTAACAAACTAAAAGATTCATGTAATCATATTTTGGCAATATTGTTAAATTAATAAGGCGTGCTTAAAATTACGTACGATATTATATTTTTTCGGTACACACAGAGTGGCTATATAAGCTCTAATAATCGATTTAGGTATTGGTAGAGAATTTTCGATAAAATAACTTACCACGCGATGCACCGAGAATGCACGACTGCGGCAGCAAAAAACAAGTCAGCACCAGTGGCCAATTCATCTTCGAATCTACAACAAAAAAAAGAAACACCAGAGTCGTTAGACAACACAGCCATTTAAGCGGTATTTGTAGCGACAATGTCGAAAGACATCGAAAAACAATATCGAACCCAAAACACACTTCGTTCGAAGTGTTGGAAAGTCGCTGTTTCCCGTCTTCTTAATGAAGCACGGCGATTGTCTCCGAAATAACTGCCAAAATGGCTTGTGCAAACAAGCGCCGAGCTCTGCAATATCGGTTTTCTTCTTCGGCTACTCCGGCTTATCCCGCCTTATCCCCTCCCTCAATGAAATCATGAGAAAAAACACACCCGGCGCAAATTAATGCGTGCTACACTCATTTCCAAACAACGGCTCGACATAATTAAGGGAGCGCAGCCCCCTATACTGTGTGTAATATTGATACGAAAGAGTGTTCCCCTCCCGCTAATCCTTCTTTCGGTCAGTTATAACCCGATACCGATGGACGTGCCCGCGGCTACGTCACGAAGGGGAGATGGATCGTTTCTCGGCGCGATAGAAATTCAGGGGGAGGATCGATACGCCGGTAATTCTTGTATCGGCCCCCGAGAATAAGTAGCCCATTGACCTCTCGGGCACGTTCTGAAATTAGACCCGTGTCGATAAAACGTACCTGCAGACATATACTCGTGTTAAAACACATCGTCTCGCGCGGCTCTAATATAATGTGCTCCCGAATTCAATTTCGTCGCAGCTTACACTTGGCCACGGCGAGTACGCCATAATAATATTTGGATCGTCCATCTCTTCGCGCGCGCCGCCTGTATTCCCGCTCGTCTGCAGAATCGAATCATGCTAATATCTGTAGATCCAAGATCCCACGTCGCGCCCAATAAAAATACGCCGAGTGGCTTAGGGCGGAGGGACCCTTTTATTCGCGTTTGTCCGGGTCGTTGTGTGCGAACGGGCGTCGACATTCTCCCACTACGTGGAGACGGGAACGGGAAAATCTGGTGCAACCTTATGAGACGGAGCCATGCATTCCGCCGGCAAATTTTCGGAAGCCGCATACCGCGCGCGATGAGAGAATTTCGTCATTGCATTTGAAGCGAACGAGACCCCTCTTCTATAACGGTTATTCCCGCGCTCCCGGCTTTCGCAAAGAAGCGAGCTAATATCCGACAACTGGCTTTTATTTTCATTACTTTAGCCCCGTCGGCTTAAACCGAGCAACACTAACTTTCCCCGAGCTCTTGCCCGGGCCTCTCCAGCGAGCTCGAGCTTACCGACTTACCGTGTAAGGCCGACGATCCGTGTTCCCGGCGTTATTCGCCATGCGAATTAAGCGAGGAGAGAAGCAAGAGTGCGCCGGCCGATGGGAAGGAGTAAACGAGAAGGAGTAACAATCGGCGTGAGATAAAGGGCGCGACGAGAGAACAAGTTGCCCTCTCCCGCTTATCGCGCGCGATATAAGATGAATACATGATGATACGACGTAAAGGGATATATAGGTATACGCGAGTATACCGCGCGATGAAGTGTATGCATGTAAACGTGAAAACGTATATATACGTCTCTTGTCACGCGATAAAGGCGCGAGATATAACGCACGCCGCCGCGGATGCACCGAGCGCGCGTCCGATGCAAATTGCAGCGTCGGATAAATGAATTTACGTTTCCGTGAAGTGTTTTCACACTCTTGGCGCGCGGATGCACGCTTCCTCCCCTTCCGCCTCCCCTGCGCCACGTAATTCTTTCGCGACGATCGCGGCTATGCGTGATCTTACAATAGCTCCTCGATTGATACAGGCCACAATAGTTTTCAACATCGCCCCTGTATGAATATCGCAGTCAATGGGCGCATTCAGCGGAGACGACAATCGCGTATTGCACTTGAGCAGCAATGCAATACGCGTTTCCCTGAATATCTCAGAGTATATACCGATCGTATTCAATTGCTACTCAACTGTTGTCTCCGCTGAATGCGCCCAGTGTAAACATGAAATGAGATTTGGCCAGCTGTGTTTAGCCCCCGCGCGTACAACGGGGAATATGGGCCCTCGAGATTCTAATCGCGTATTGACCGCGCGATTCGATCGCACCGGTAAAATCACCGCGACGCGAAAAACAGGTGTAAAGTACTATAGGATAAAGAAGTGTCAGAACCGAAGTGCACAGGTTCTTTCATTAAGGACGCGCTTCTCGTCTCGACCGGGTCATTCTTCTTCTCGGCTATGGGTAAAGTATCATGGCGGCGCGCTGTAAGGTCAATCATGAAACGAAGGCAGGTATAACACGAGCTCCGTAAGAATCTTGAGAATTCACGGAGCGCATAAAAGCGCTCGTCGCCAACGTCGCCTCTTGCCGTCCTGTTTATTTTCATCGCCTTTCACGCCCTGACGAGCTGATATTCGGCAAGCCGCTCGCTCTTTTTGCATTTTTCTTTTCCATTACGGACTTCTTCTTACGGAAAATTCGTTATTTTGCGCAATTATCGAGAGCAAAGGTCTCTCTTCTCGAAATGCAGTTCGTATTAATTTGTGCCGATTCGTTTCAACGCCTTTCTCCATTTGGTCTGCTAGCAATTAGTTTCGCGATTAGCTAATTTGCGTCACAAAGACTGCCGAATATAATCGATTATTCGTTGTAATATTAGGGTCATTAATTAAACGATAATATTTCATACGTCGGGCGATTAAATGCTGCACCCCTATAGCACCTAACCGCAAACGCGCGGGGGCTCTCATTTGTAATTATCAAGGGTAGACGGATGAAATCGCTCTTCATCGCGACGCGGGGGATACTCGAATGAAATCCACGGGGTAACTTAGCCCGGTATTAACATCGGGGAAACGCGTGACGTAAATAAAGAATCCCGTCGCGGCGTTACCGTCCTCTCTTCCCTCTCGTCGCACCGCGAGAGAGATCGGCACGGTCGGTCGGTCCTATACCCACGCGCCGCACTGCGATTTCTCGCGTGAACACAGACGGCAACTAATATCCGTGCGGCAGCTGCCCCTATTTTTCTTTATTAGCTCGTCGCGCGGCGCAACAATGCCCGGCGTCGTCTTGCGCGCACCCCGCGCGCCGGTGTCAATGACGCTGGCTTTTCGCAAACTCCTCCGCCAGGCCAACCTTTCGCAAACCTCGAGCACCGGGCCGGGACGCGGATGCGACCGAGCCACATCTGCGGATTCCCGCAGAATATCACCGTTGTCCGCGCGAACAAAGGGAAGGCGGGAGATAGCGGCAGGGGTCGGGTATACGAGAGACGCGTCTCGCACGGGATATGGAGGGGGGGGGGGGGAGGGGTCGGCAGCCTCCTTTTCCTTCGTTGCGAAGGGAGGAAAAAGGAGAGGAGGAAGAGCGAGAGTGGAGAGAAGCTCGACGCGGAAGGATACGAAAGAGGGTGCATCGCCTCGGGCGTTTCTTCGTGCTCCGGTCTCTCTTGTGTCCTAGCTACTCTCTCCTCCCCCCGCCACCGGTCCTTACCTCTTCCAGCCGCATCGTTGCACCCTCGCTCTCTCTCGACACACCCTCTCGCCCCTCGCCTCCCTCGGCCGTCCCGGAACTCCTCTAAATAGCCATGTGACGCTACCAGCCACCGTATTACATTCCATATACACACCGACACCCAAGGACGACGGCGGCGCGTCATGTCGGTGTGTGGGCCAGTGGGCTGACGCACACGTGCTCCGCGCCGTGTTGGCGATATACACGCGCGCGGAACGCCCGAGGAACGCTCGGAAACCGGAGTTCCTCCTGATGGCGCCCGCGGGCGCGCGCGTGAAGAAACGACCCGCCGTCGTTGTAGGTGATCGTTCCACGTGTTCGCGCGTGTGTTTTTGTGCATAGTTACAGTTTCCCACCCCCGCCTGCACTCACTCCTCCCCCCCCCTCCTCCTCCCTCCCCGCCCATTCCCGACTTCCGGCGTCTCTTCAGCCGCCGCTCTCGCCGCCGCCGGGCGGACACGTAGTTGTTGAGTTTTATGATCGCGACGGAGGTATTTCGCGCGCGATCATGATCGCCGGTCACCAGTTGTTCGCTTATATCCGCCGCGATCGTGCTCGTGAACGGGCGTTCGTGAGAGAACTCGGGCATTCCGAATGATGTCTGCGACACCCAGCCGGCAGAAAGTTCGAGAGGAAATGCCGCAAATTCGCAAAAGAAACGGCGCACTTGCAGAGTATCCGCGCCGCTCCCACCGTGGCCGGTCATTATATCTCGCTCTAATAACAGCGATCATTATTTCCCTACGATAATAGCAAAATTATATATTAACGTTAGGAAGTTACACGGGGGAGGCATTTGGTGGCAAATTCAAGGGATGTTCGATTATTGATGCATCACATTCAATTTATTCGAGACTATTACGCAAACCATATCGTTATTTACTCAGTGCAATATTAACTTGCCACGAGGTTACTAATTGCGTTAATAATATATTCTTCAATTACGTCGAAAGAACAATTACACGCATAATATTTGCATATGTTAATTAAGTTTCTATTAATAAAGTAATATCTATTATAGCCGCTATATTGCAAAAACTTGTTTTCCCAAAACTAGAAAAAGATATCCATTTACAAAAATAGCGCTCGAAACTGACTTTTATATCAGAAATTCGATATTTCAAAAATAGTAGATAAAAGAGGAAAATTTTTAAATGTCATTAGATGAAATTCAACGGGAGACATATAATATTGGAAAATAATATAATCTAAAGTTATCTTCAATTCGACTTATACTTTTAGATTTTAGATTTTGCATAAATTTGTATAATTAGTTTTTCACTGAAGAGAAACGTGGGATGTTTATACAAAATTGCAATTAAACTTCATTTTCAAGAAAATATCTAAAATCAATTAATGTAAAAATATTTCATATAAGATAATTGTTTTATGCAAAAGACATAAATAATGACATAATTATATAATTTCATTTAGAAGAATTATTAATGCGAAAATTATTAATGCGATGTTATTGTGCTAATTGACATTATTTAGAGATATCAACTTTCATACAGACGTTACTTACAATGCTATTTTGAAAGCAAATTAATACAATTAATACAAGCAACTGTGATTGTGCTCGTATTTTAATTATTAAAATGACTATAAAAGTTCTAAAAGAGAGAGAAAGAGAATGAGAGAGAGAGAGAGAGAGAAAATATGTGTGTGTGTCAAATTTTATCATTACGTGAATATATAAACGGAGTGGAATATTGACACGATGGTTTAGCAATTTAATGCACGTTATATATTTAAATTACAAAATGTTTTCAAATTTAAAATATTTTTTAATCCCTATAAAGTAAGCTCTTTGCACGGTTTAAATCTTCACACGCAGTATTATATTTTTTTATCGACTGTACAGTAGAATTTATAAAAAATGTACGTGACGTACTTCTCCACATATGCCGCGTCACAAACGAATTGCGCCCCGCTCAAATTCGCAAATTCGAACAAATTAATTCCGCAGATTCTCCCGCTTTTTCCTCCCTCCTACCCCCTCGTCCTCTCCTTTTCCATGGCTCTCATTTAGCGCCCATTCTGTTCATACCCAATCTACGCCGTTAAGATGAGCCCGGTTAATATCCGACGCATTATCTCCGAGGTTCCACAATTCGCCGGACGATATTAAGCGTTCGATTACATCGTTACATTTGCCACCCCCGCAAATGCAAACAAATAATTCGATCATGTCGATACGTACGTACATACATACGCGCGCGGCACTTGAAGCCCCGGGCCCTTCGTGCGCGCAGTACTCACCACGTCCATCGCGACTCGCGTAATCGAATAAAGTGCAACTGTTTACGGGTAATTCTCGTACAACGTTTAACCGGTAATTCGAGCTAATACCGCATTAACAAATAATACCGTGTCAGCGAGGAAGAGAGACAGGTGCGAGAGAATGTGGGCGGGAGGGAGGGAGGTAGGTAGGGAAGAGGGGACGAGAGACAGAGGCGGAGAGCACAAGTGGGAGAACCGTGGATGAGAGAGCGAGTTTAATTTGCAGATAATTACCCCGCCAGCTACTGAGCTCCATTGGAAGCGAATTGTAGCGAGAGACCTTATCGCATCGAGAAATGAAAAATTATAGTTACATAGGGATATCGCCAAATGGATTTGAAAACAAGCGGATTTTGTTTTATTTCCCTGTACCGCGCGAAATGAAATCGTGCGCGCGCAAATACGAAACTCCGGACGAAAAATTCTTATTCCGTGTATATGTGAATTTTTCCGCGAAATTTTCACCGTGCCGCGCGCAAAAGTGAGTATATATCGAAATTACACGCCCGTCGGAATTAATAACTTTTTACTCGGCATTTATGCGATTGGCGATTCGGAGCCACGGCCGGGATTTCATTAACGATCGAAAAACAGCGCGATATATAGCCCAGTTTCGAGCGTGCATTAATTCTAACGGCACCAGGCCGTAATAATCTGACGTCACGTTTCGGATCGTATCGCTGCATCACGCTGCATCGGGAATTTACATTGCGTGGCAAACAGCGTGAGATTTTCACGATGGAATATGTACGTCGTAAAAATAAAAAAAAAATGAATTATAGCTCTGCGACCGATGCAATCGTAAAATGCTGCTCGTTAGATTGATGCGAAAGTTTTGTAATTTTACTCTTGCGCTTAATTTGATAATAATAGTACTTTCTTTATACATGTAAAAATAATTTAATTTATATCATTTTTTTCCCCTCAATCATATCAATGCTATCGCATTTCTTTCGTTTTCCTGTTTATGTACATCTCGGTATGTTATGTTTATCTCGGTGTATACATTGCGTTAACTAGAGATTTCTTTCATCCTGAAGCATCGCTCTCGATAACATATAATACTTTTATCGTACTCATCCAGCGAAATACGTAGACGGGAGCGAGTTGGGAGCGGATGCGTGTGTGTGCGTCGTGCCACCACCAATATCATACTCCGACGTATATGCAGGATGTACAGATTGAAATCCGCCCATCGATCGAGACGGCGAATTCCACGATACGGCCCGGTGGCACGTACGAAAAGACAGGAACGGCGCCACGAACAGAAATACCAGAGTGCCATGGGAATCCTGCATTTTTTCTCGTTCGCTATAGAACCTAGTGAGAGAGAGAGAGAGAGAGACAGAGAGAGAGCGCAAAAGAGAGAAAAAAAGAAAGAGACACGGCCGGATATTCAATTAATCTTCACCGGAAATCGATTTAAGCGACACGCGGTACGCGCGCGCTCGCACGCTTATATTCCTGAAAGTATATTTTTCTCTCGTGTAATATCGGGGAATCGTGTGGAGACCGGTAGATGAGCCGATGCTTCGAAGCTGTAACGTCCGATTAATTCCGCGGACACCCGCGGAGATAAAAAAAAAACCCGCTTCCCGAGAATCGAGAACGCGCGCGTGTCTACGTCCGATGTTTCGCTACTCTGAATGCTCCGGGCGGCGAGAACAACACACATACAGCTCGTATAAGAGACGTAAAATATTGTATACCGTAATAACGACTGCCACCCATCCCTCCCCCCTGCGAGCTTCCTCTCTCTATCGGGGCGGTACCGACGGAAAAGAAAATAAAGAATACGCGGGGGTACTTTATGAAAAAAGTTCTTCGAGGAAGGCCGTGTGTAGCGACTGCCATCGCACAACTTCAAATTTCTAGCGAGATTCGGCGTCATATAAGCCGCCGACGACGACGACGGCATGATGACGGCATTAGACGAGGGACACCGTGGCGCAATAAAACGGAGATGGACGAGGAAGACGATGCCAAGGAATATGTTGCCGCGCGGCCGGCGCGGCGACGAGCTATATCCTCGATCGCTAACGGTCCGTGGAACAGCCATTTTTCATTATCGGTCTCAGATATTACGATTTCCATTGTACCGCGATCAGTATACAATTTACGCTTTGCGCCCATGGAAATACCAGCGCTTATATTATACCTTTCGTGATGTTTGTGCACGCACTACAGGTACCCAAAATTGGTGCCACAATGAATACGTCAGAGTAGGGTACAATTTCGTCGGAAGGGAGAGGAGGAGGGGAGGGGGTGGCAATATGAAAGGTGGTGCACGCGAACGAACGTGTTAATAATATTTGACAATCTGTAACGCTTATTGTTCCCTGAACAACGAATACTATAAATATCGACTTTATAGGATCGGGCTATATGTGAACTATACGCGCTGGCTTTAATGAGATAACTTTGAGAAATAAAAGCGTGCGGTTTAATTTCGCGGGTATAGAAGATTGATTAGCGGATAACGATCGCTGGCTATTTTTTTTTTTCGGCTTTGTTGAAGTTGAAAAAAGCCGAAATTACTTTCATTAATCCTTGATTGCGCCGAGCCATTAATTATATTATTATTCAGAATTATTTTAATAAGTGCGCGATCACGTAGGTATTTATGAAAATTAAAGCTCCTTCGTTCAGGAAATCGCGGAAAAATACACAGTTGTAATGTAAGCGATCTAAAATCATTATACATTTCTAACTCGTAACAACCAAGTTAGTACTCGCTAATATAAATACAATAATTGCGGCTGCAGTCTAATGGCGTAGCAAATGTGAGTAGTACGAACGTACAATAGAGCCCGACCCGTTCTCCTCTACCCCGACGTTTCCTACCGGGGACGCCTCGTGTCGCGGAGAGCGACGGAGGAGATTAAGATAATATCTGAATCTTATGTCTCATTCTTCCGGTAATCTCGGTTTAAACTGCAACGGCTTTCTGTTAAAACACTCGATTTCAGAGCCTTAAGCTCTTTTAATCCATAAGAGAACATTACTCGTCGATTAATTGCATTAAATGCTTAATACTTTTCTCCCGAAAGTCCGTTAAATACTTTGGTACTTAGACGAAAATTCGATCCGATAAGACTTTAAAAAGCCGAGCATATGCAGCGCATTTTTTGGAGCGAATACGCCCGAGACGAGGCATTAAGCTTCGTTCATTATCGCACAATTAATAAATCACCGCTTAATTATAATTTCTTTTTTAGACTTCGCCCGCGTGGTAAACTTTTATATTGCGTGAACTCGGCTCTTTTAAATATATTTAAAAATATAAAATATTATAATGTGTATAAAAGTTATAAAAAATAAAAAAAATATCCCTGCCTAATTATATTGTCTATATGATATCAGAATTATTTTTGATATACATAGTTGTTCCAATTTACCTTATAAGCGTGCAAACTCTATACGCGATACTACCGATCAATCTCGCTTATCGTGACCTCGATATTTTTGTGTTAAATTCTTTGAGTCTAATTAATCGGCAAAATAAGCTATTAAAATATTGTGTAACAGTTGTGCAACGTTTCGTATTGTAATATGATAACAATAATAACAAACAGTAATAATAAAACAATTCGCAAATGAAGCTAACGCATTTTGTTTCAGTCATCGAATTTAATCCAAAACGTTGGATTGCTCCTGAATATTATTATATCGCGCGCATTGTAACAAAAAGCACTGTCTGCATAATATTTATTCGATATCGATGAAAATCCATAATATTAACGGATCTCATCTGTTTGGCTGATGCGAATGGTTTAAATGTCGCCGTGTGTATATTAAAAACTTTTAAATATTTCAAGTAAATGTAATAGCTCGAGACGATGTTAACTGTCACAATATTGGAAAAGTTGAAATAAAAGTGTCTCGTGAGCAACCAAAAGAAATTTTAGTTCTACCATCTTAATATTTTAATTAGCGGTCGGGGGAAAAAAAATAGAAGTGAATCTGTGCGGTGACGGTAGCCGCAAGACGGACTCGATTTTCGATATGATTAATTTAGTCACCCATTATCGGAGATCGATGGCGCGAATTTGAATAATCTCGATACATATTCCCCCATTTAATTACCCGAGAACGCGCGCGAGCCGCAGAGCTTTAATTCACGGGCCGCCGCGTTTAAGTCGCGCGTAAAGCACGCGCGCGCGCGGTGTGTTTTCGCGGGAGGGTATTTTTACGTTGCCTGAAGTTTCCTACGTGGCTCGATTTGTCAACCGGAACTTTCGCGCGTCCTTTTGTACCTTTATTCGCCATTGTGCTCGTTTTGTGTGTTGCGCGCTCGCGCTTTGTATTCGCGTGGCGTGCGCTATGCACACGAAACAAATCAGAGCGGCGCTAATGCGCGCCGAAGGTTTCACGAATTTTTCCGTCGCGCGCGGTGAGTGAGAGCGAGGAGGAGACTTTCTTTTCTCTCCCCCCTCCCCCTCCCTCTCCCCTCCCCCCCCCTGTGGATAAAAATCGGTAGAGAGCTCGAAAGATCGCCAGAAACGGTGTTGTACGTATACAGTATGGGTGCGCCCGTGCGCCCACGTTCGCCGGTACTTGCGTACGTAGCCCGAGATAATGGCCTCGGCAATGATTTATTACCAACGTAGCCATTGTAATGCTCCGAATTACCGTTAACTCGTACAACCATCTGCCCACGAAACGTTCCCCCGTATAACTCTCATGTAGCGAGCCGAGTATTTTGCCGATAAAAATAAACCAATGGGAGTTAAGCTAAACTAATCTGCTGTAAACTTGATTTTTATGTCTCTCTCTCGAATTAACGTAATAGCGCCAGATAATCGAGATACATAAAGTAACGTTTGAAAAAAAAAAAAAAGAATCTACGCGACGAATTAAATTGCTCGCCGAGAAAGGTGGAGGAGAGGCATTACTCGTGAGTTTCTTTTTCCATACCTTTCTTGTACCCTAACCCCTCTTCTCCGTTCCCGCCCCCCCCCCTCACAGCCTCCCTCACTCCCTCCACCATACACGATTTCGCCCTTGCACGCCCGTGCACATATGTATCCACGTATACATTATAGATTCTGCAGTCAACGGGTTAACAATACCGTGCTCTGACAAGGGCGATACATCGGTGCAAAGATAAGGTTGACCGGTGGAGTGATTTATTATCGTCGTCGTTCCATCGCAATAAATCGATTCGCCATTGACGAATAATCGTAAGCACTTCGCCCCGGCGTCACGGGGGAGGGGAGGGGGGGAGGGGTAGGGCGGAAGGGCATGCAGGGGGAGGAAGAGGGGAAGGGGAGTCGAGCGAACAAAGGAACAAGAGACGGCGCCCAGCTTCGGTGGAAAATCGTAATTGAGCGCCGGGGACCTCATCGCCGGTATTCCGCGCCCGGTATCAATTATCCGCGCGCGGTATTCGCGCAAGGAAATTATCGCGCGCGCGGGCGGATAATAGTTAATTTGCTGAAAGTGCGTATCGATCCCCGGC
This sequence comes from Wasmannia auropunctata, assembly GCF_000956235.1. NCBI lineage: Eukaryota > Metazoa > Arthropoda > Insecta > Hymenoptera > Formicidae > Wasmannia > Wasmannia auropunctata. The sequence continues at coordinate 2,872,537 of NW_012026802.1, forward strand.
CGATTTATATTCGCGATACACGGAGGTCACAATGAAGTAACGGATTGGAGAAACTTCCTTTATGCTTCCGCGCTGCAGCGTGCGCGCGCGAACGCCAATGCGAAATTGGAGTATTATGGAGCCCGGCCTAGCGCATAATTATTCCTGCGCGGCACGTCATGATGCAGCAATTGAATAGCAATCGAATTGCGCCGGGATTACATGACCTGTGTATTAAACGTATCGGCAAAATAGAGAGGGCCGACAGAGCCCCGGAACTTCGCCGGCGCGCGACATTTATTCGGTTAAAATACAACTGCAGCAGCGCGAATGGCGTAGCGGCTTTTACCGTGGAGCTCCATTTAGCACGGACGTCCTGTTTAACATATAAAGCAGCGATAAACTGATCGCCCGATATAGTTCTTATTTCCCCTGTACCGGGGATTATATGCGCGATACATTTATTTGACGCACGCGACAAACCGCGCGAGCAGATGAGCGGAGCTCGTCCCGGCGCGAAATCAGAAATATTTCAAAGGGCGAGAAGGAGAGGGGGAGGAGCTTTAAATCAAGAGGAGCTTTAAATCAGGGATGAAGCGTCGCGCTCGAGAAAGTTCGTGACGCGCGCTCGTGCACAACGTATAATGCGAGCGTGCGGAGCGCAGTTAATCAAAGAATTAATCAATCGTGTCACGAATTGATCAATGTCGGACGCGGTATATTCTCGCTGCAGACAGGAGGGCCGCCGTCTGATCGATGTGAACTAATTTGCCGTGTCTCCCGACGTGACAGACCCGAGAGTCTATCTCCAGTCTATCTCCAAGTAATACCAGGATTAAGGATGAGCAACTTCGGGATCGAGGTGCAAGCTCGGAAACTTCCTACCGTCCCGCCTTTACGTTTGTCACGTCGCGTGAATTCAAGAAAATATATGTGGTTGACGTGAGAAATGAGAAAATTGGCGATTGCCGCGCGCGCGCACGCGTTTGCCGATCCGATCCTCTATATTTCAGCCGGCACGATCAAGAACGCGGGCGTCGAGTGGCGGGCGTGTAAACGGCGTCGCGGGACTCATCGGCGTCGCTCGTAAAAATCGAATAAAATTATATTCACCCGCTCGCTCCCACGCGGTTGCGTCGTATATCTCGGTGTCGAACACCTTCGATCGATGCTATATAAGCTAATGACACGTTTCGCGTCGTAAGCAATTTAGGCGATTTTCTTATGATAAAAAGGGTGTAGCAAAAAAAAAAGAAAGAGCGAAAGTGGCATACCAAATTCGCGTATGTACATACAACGGATCGATGGCGCGTCTCGGCAGACGGATACAGGCCATACGTACGGCGTATACAGATAGATGCGAGCGTGTCACACGGATGAAGAAATGCACCCGCAGAATCCCCGGAAGCGATCGCATATCTGCCAAATTGCCAAGTCTTCCGCGTCTCGTGGTCCTGAGAAGCGTTTGTTATCGTTCTACATGTTATCGCACGCACGTACGTATACGCATTACGCGGTGTCCCCAACGTACGAGGGATAATTGATCAAGGTATTTATTGACGGTGAGAGCGAGACGTGCGCCGCCGTGTGAGAGGGTAATTCGGCCACGCGTCGAGAGGACGCTCTCTATTCACGCATGCACGGGACACACTTCGGGAGTGGACATCATCGCCGCCGCCGCCGCTGGAGAGCGAAGGGTGAGTGAAAGTGGTTGTGTTGCGACGTCCGTGCATCTCCCTGGCACGGAGCGGCAGCCCCGCTCTTGACTCTCGGGGCGTGTATTTCCTCCTCTATATCTGTGTTGCGCGATACCGTCGTCGTATACAATACACACGTCTCTGTGTCGGTTCGCAGATGTATATTCGCGCTCTCTGGTCGTAGCGCCGATGTTGTAGTCACGTGCTCGTATGGAGACGCTTGTCTACCCCGAGCGAGCGCGATAAACGCTGACGCGCGCGCGCGAGGGTCGGCGAGGAGGCGAGCCGCGGCGACGGGGACTCGCGGGGAACGGGATAAACGGGAGAATCGGCGAGGGACACAAAGCCCTCTCACGCGCACAAAGCGAGAAGAGGAGCGGCGGCGGCGGCGAGTAGCCAGCCGGCAGCAGCGGCCTGGAGTGTGGGGGACGGCAACAGCTCGTGTTCATAACGCGACCCCGTATCGGCTGATCCAATTTGACTCCCTCTGACACGGTGTACACCGTGGGGTACCTATCCGCGATAACGCCTAATCCCTAATGCCTGACCTAAGCCTTTGGACGGGCGATTCAACCCGGCAGTCCGCCCGGCGGCCGGGGAAACTTCCATCGGCGTATGTAGGTCGATCTCTTACCGATGCACGATGGCATTCTGATCACGGAGCGTGCATTGAAATTTTAATGGCTCACAACGGGTCGAAGATGATTTATATATCGCTCGTTAATAAATCATCGACAGAATTATTCTTTCTCTTGCAGGATTGTATGATTAAATCTGTAAATTATTTATGCGCTGAGAGAGATAATTTCGAAATCGTCTAATCGTAAAGAAAATAATAAAAAAGTAAAGAATTTCTCGCGCGAGGATTAAAGCTTCAAAATTTTCTTTTCTCAGAAATGAGAAGTCCGATTGGCTTTGCAAGTTTCCATTAACATGTAAACGTCCGAATTGGTATACGAAATGAAACAAAATACCTCGTGTTTCGGGGTCCGCGTTGCCCGAAATGGATGCGGGAAGATATATGCGCGCGCGAGTGGCTTCTGCGGCGCGCGCGGGAGACACTGATTTGTGGCACACGTGTTCGCGTCCCTCGGCGAATTAACGCCCGGGGTTTCGGCACGAAAGTATTTGCACACGTTTGCGTGCGGCACAATGCCGCTTCTTTCTCGAAATGATACCAGCCCGAGAACGACCCGGTAGCGGCGAGCAACGGAGCGGGAGCACAGAGGGAAGCTTTCGAGGGTGTACAAATGATATCAATATGTATCCATTAAGCCCACCTTCCCTCCCTCCCTCCCTCCCGCCCCTCGTCGTCTCCCGCCGCCCGCCGCTCGACTATCTCCCGGTCGAAGTAATGTTTTGGGGTTGCGGTTGCCATGCGACCGGGTTACGCTCCGCCGGAACGACGGGACGGAAGTGATCGCGATCGATCAGACAACACTTACGGGGCCTCCTTGTATCCATTGCCCTTGTTTCTACGAGGTCCTCCCGCGCCTCGAACGCGCGAGCTTGCCGCTCCCCCCCCCGCCC
>NW_012026802.1:2875762-2879099 GCF_000956235.1 Wasmannia auropunctata
CAAAGGATCATCCCCTGATGAGAGATACTTCGTTCCTGACCTCGCCGCGTAATCCCTATTTTTCCCCGCCTAGTCTTACCATCGATCTTCATCCGCGAAATCCGACGACGGTTTCTCCCGACCGTCGATTTGTCTCAACTTAATTTTGTCACATGTGCGCGGCGGCACATCAGATCGACGACGTCGCTCCTCCGTCTGTCGACCGATAAAGTTTCATTCGGTGGGCAAGATTGATCGTCCTTCGACGCGTCGCGCTTCGACGATTCGCTGCGGTGTCTTTCGCTCTCGCCCTTCCGCGCGAGATCAACGGGAGAAACGCGCGGTATATCGACTTTTCTACATACATACTAAACACACATTTTTCCATTACAGTACAGAAGAATGCGATATTATTCGCGCAACAAACAATACAATTGTTTATATTCCAAATTTTGTTCCCTTTGCAACAGCCCGCGCGCATACTCTTGGCATTCGCCGAACCACTTTGTCATCTCTTTGTTCGAGAGTTTCCGTTCTGAATGCATTTTTAGCTCCAAAAGCCAAATGAACTGCGGCGCCGAGTTTAAACATTTGTTTCGTACAGCCTGTCAGTATATTTCGGATATTTTCATTTTATATGCTTTCAAACGAGGCACTGTTATTTTCACGTTGTTTCACGCAGTGTTTTTTAACATTTATAGCTCCAAGGCATCATAGGCAGTCGCGGGCGCTCGCGGTTATGAATTGATAAAATGTCATTTTCACAGACATTGTTTGCCACTGTTAACATCGAAGAAATTTGAACTGGTTTTTGCGCATACATATATAAAAATAATACGATCTGCTGTTTGTCCGGCCTGACGTACGAAGCCCCGGCGCTTTTCCGGGACCGTAAAGCTTAATTATGCAAAACTGTATCAAAATGAAAAGAGCGCGTAACGTAACGTTGGACATGGACGCAAACGTAAAAGTTGGATCTCGCGGTAAAAAGCTTCGCGTGTCTGTAGATTAATGACCCCAACTCTCCCGGCTGTAAATAGCTGAACGGTTAATGAAGACGCACGTGGACGCGGGGAGTCGCATTTCGTTCGCGCGCATAAATTTGCTAATGCAAACGCAATTATCTTGGATTCGATCGCGCGCTCTATATGCTTCAATTACGCTAATTCGGGACGCATCGGCGTGTCGACTGGCGCAAAAAAGTAAGAGGGAACAACAACGTAAACCTGCAAATTTGCAATCGGCAGTGGCACGTCCCCTCCTCCCGAGGGGACGGGAAGATTAAGTGTTTTCTTCGCTTCGTTAACACTTATCAGTTTGAGAGTAAGATACTGAAAAACGGATAGACGATAATTGCTGCCAAATCAAGAACGAGAGAGAGAGAGAGAGAAGGAGAAAGAGGAAAGGAGGGTGGCGCTCCTCCGCGCGGTTATGCAAAAGCAGGCCGCGGGAGTTTCACGAGCGCGGGTTTCGAGCCCCCCTAAGCTTTTAGTGAAATTGCTTTTACTAACTGATTACATAACGTAATAATGGTTATTTTTACGTGGATCCGTTCCACGATCTGGCAAGCTCGCCCAAGCGGCGATGTGTCATTGGCGCAGAAATCCCGCATCCCGGGTAAGAAACGCTAAATCTCGGGCGCGCGGGCGGATCCTCTTCGCTCGTTTCTCGCTAAGCAAAGCATCTTTATCGCATCGAGAGTTTACCCGAGAGCACAGCTTTCCTAGACCCTTGTCGGAATTACACGTCGGAAATTCCGGAAATTAGTTCGCAGAACAAAACGTATAAAAGAAAAAAAATTAAATACACAGCGGATTCAAATGAGAGAATTTAATAGTCTTATTTTTTGATTAATTATATATTCCTTCGCGACACGCACGTGCGTGTCTCTCCCGTGCATTTCCTCCGAGAAACGTTGCAGCGGCGAAAAATGACGCGCGGGCACAGTCACGCGGGAGCTCATCGGTGGCGACGTTATTAATTTAACAAGAAGGGCTATCGTAATCCAAGCCACGAAGCGTTGGACCAGGCCGTTTGCGCGGTCATTAGGCACACAACGAGTGCGGATCGATCGAGCCGCTTCGCCGTGTACACCGGCCGCAATTACTCGACCGTTATATTAGGTAGACTGTCCTGATAGATTACTCGACAAACCGCGTAGCCGTGCCTTTCAAGATTTAATAGTGATTTATGAGCCGCCGCGCCGTACCGAGCTCTTCGCTTTTCTCGTATTCGCGCGTGCGCTCGTCATCGCATCCTCATTATTTCCTCCCTCCCCCCCCCTCCCTGCAGACGAATGCGGATGAAACTATTAACGTGCGACCTAATTCGCCGGCTAATTTCAACCGAAGGATCGACCGAAACGACGCGCGTACCGGAGCAAAAAAAAAGGAAAGTATAACGATCGCGCGATCGAGATCGATCCAGTTTCGAAAGTATAGTACATTAATCAAGCCGGGCGATTCAAGCCGCGCTTGTTCGGCACGTCCGACGTCTTTTCCCTCGCCTAAAGTCCGTCGAAGCTCTATATCGACGCATAAATCTTCGCTTACTCCATGCAAAAACTCGCGGCGAAATATAAAGGCGCGGGAAAAGTTATCTCGCGATGACGCGGCGCCTCTTGCAAGAACAAATAACGATGTAATGATATTCCGAAGTTTACCGTTGCTGGCAATCATGTTAGGTACCTAATCCAATAATAGTCGGGCTGCGCGAGACAAGAAATTACAAGACCGCCACGTCAGGAAGATTTGTGTCTAAATCCCGGCGAACGTTGGCAAAACAACGCGCGATGGCGTAATTCCGTCTACCCTTTAGATGACGACGCTGCCGGGCGTCTTCTACGGTAAGTGTAGGGAGATGTGAGTCGCTATGACGCAGGGAGAGAGAAACGCAGGAGAATAAGAATATACGAAGTGACGCGAGTGAATCACGACGTCGCATTACGCCCCCCCCTACCCCCTCCTGCCCCGCCCCTCCCTCCCCGTCGCAAAAATCCATTCGTTCGTCGGAAAAATTGTCACGTGCAATTCACCGGAAGTGAATAGCAAAGTGCTGAATCGCGCGCAAAGCGACGGGGCTCCTTTCGCGCGCGCGTTCCTTGTGCATCTATGTTTACAACAATTACTTGTCTTTGACTCTTCCGTCGAGCTACGAACCGCTCGAGGGCACCACTCGAAGATCCATTTTCTCAGCAAAACGTTAAATCAATATTTGACGCACGCGAGCAAACTAATTTATCGCGATGTGTGTCGGGTATGTACGCCGATGCGTCTGCATTTTTATCATTCCGCTCGTATTTGTCGAGGAAAAATGCATCGTCACGCTAAAATGTGCCGCTTCTGTCAGAAACAAGATG
>NW_012026802.1:2879119-2889068 GCF_000956235.1 Wasmannia auropunctata
TATCCCCTGTGTGCCTTGTCGACTCAGTTAGAGAAAGAGAGAGAAAGAGAGAAGTCAAATGACGCGACAGAATATTCGCGCGGAACAAAGGAAGGACGTGGCAGCCTCTCGCCCTTCTCAAAAAAGCCGACTTGCTACCGCGGCAAATGAAGAGCGACTGCAGTCACTTTGACCGAGAGTCGACTCGGCGCGGCGCGTATCCGCGTCGCTGTTGTACGTCCGCCTGTACCTTAACCGGAGAGAGCGAAGCGATGTCGCGGGGGTATCGCCGTGGCCGACGATGCAGGGTGCCCCTGCCCCCGACGAGCTACAGTACTCGGGGCTAAAGCAACGCCGGGTCGAGACCCTCTGTGTGCATCGAGAGAGTGGCGCATCGCCCCGCCACGCTCCCCCTCGTCCCTTCGTTTCTCATGAATATTTAAACTGGATATTAAAGGCGCAAAATCACCGCACGAACGAGCCCAACGCCACGGTACTCGCCGGGATACCTCGACTCGAGCGAGTCGGGGACGAGCGCCTCGCGAATTTCGAGGCGGACCTGCGAGCGAGAGGTGATCGATCCGGATGCCGCTCGGATCACGCGACTCGAGGACGACCGCCGCCCGCCGCCGCCGGATGAAAAAAGTGGGAACTCTCGCGACGAGTTTCGGGGACCGCGGAAAGAACCGGCCGTCCCGGGTTCAGTTTGAGAGGAATAAGAAATTCGGCGAAAGACTGCACGGCTGTTCTTATAATATCCGCGTTTTCGTCGTTTCACCTCGCGTTAACTTTGCGAGGTTGCGGACGGCGTTTTACTTCCTTCCGAACTCCGATCTCGGCCGCAGCCGAAACGAGCGAAATCGAAAATTCGGAAGGTTATACATAGCTGTACTCATAAGTAATTAACGTTGCTCGCATAAATATTTTTTCTTTTGGTGACGGAAGAGTTCTTTTTCTTGGAAACTGCCTTTTTCTCGCGACTGAAAATCACCTCGTGTCACGCGCAAGGAGAACACACGCGGGTAGTAGCTTGAGCGGCGCGCTCCGATCGATGGATAGATACGCGCAAATAAATTTCACGTCGGAAAATCGATAATGAGAGTATGTTCTCCGATTTCACGGCATCCAACGGCGTCATGTAGACCTCCCCCCTTCCGATGATATTAGAGCGAGACGAATTTCGCGTTGCGCGACCTCGCGAAACATCGGTCACGGTCGCTCGATCCTGCGGCAAAATATCCTGACAGCGCGAGCAACGTGATATCCTTTGTAAGTCGACGAGCCGTGCGGCGACAACACGAGGAAACATTGTTAATCGAACGTCGCTGACGCCGTCCGAATGAATAATGCAGCAGAGCAGAGCAACGGCAGCGCGGCCCGGCGCGGGCGTCTCGCGCAATCCGAGCCGTGGGCGGCGGAAGCGGGGATATGTCCGCCTATATCGCGTCCGTCCCTACTTCGCCGCCGGGCTTTCAGATTGACCATTTGCCCGCAACAGTCTGGAATACCTAATTGCCGCAGAAACGTCCGTATGCCGAATGCGAGCGATTTTTCATACGGCTTGCGTTTCCGGATCGCATTTCCGGCTCGCGTTTTAACCAAATATACGTAGTAAGTATGCGTTATGTGGCTGTTTTTATGGATCGTTTTCGCACGTGGGAAATAAATGATTTGACGACGATAAAATTCTACCTCAGATCTTTCTTTCTTCACCTCCTTCGAACCTGCTTCGCCCAGTCTGCCGTAATTTACGGCTAGTGCGAGCGATATCAATTATATAGCAATTACGTATGGATCGCGGTCAACCTTTTATTTCGCTCTGTGATGTTGATGCTCCAATCTCGTTCTCAATTTTCTGACCACGATTCTCGCCTGGACACCGGAAATACTCGTTTTTCATCTAAATGCAAACGGAATGCACCGGCCGGGTAAGACGGAGAAAGCGAGAGAGACAGAGAGAGAGAGAGAGAGAGAGAGAAAGAAGAAGGGTGCGCTCGAGGAAAATAACTTACTAACCAAGCTACGCGGAATTAATTGCGTCACCACCGTCCCGGCGTTTAGATTCGCGTTTCTTTCAACGACTTACTTTACATAATTGGCTCTTTCCATACAATTGGATTCCATCGGGGCTACGATTGCCTTAAACTCGACGAACTCGCGCTTTATCGTCGGCGAGACGTCACCAGCCATTGCGAATTCCGAATTTAATTCCGGGACGCAGATCGTACGTTATAGCCTAGCCACGCCGCGATCTAAACCGCCGTTGTCGTTTACGCTCGCTGTCAAACAAGCGGCGAACAAACAAGTTTGCGCGGAACGCCCAATGTCTAATACGCGCCCTCGCTCGCCCCGCTCCTCACCCGAAGTTTCTCACGAACGGACTCGCGAACGGAAATCTTCGTTCTCCGCACATTTCCGTCGCCTTTGTTGGGGAACTTCCGAAATTACGCGATATACCGCGTCACCGGCAGTCATCGCCGACGCGTGGAAACGTAATTGCCTCGCGCGTGACCGAAATATTTAACAATTCCAGCGCGCCACTGATGCGCGAAAATATCGATTTTCCGACTTTGTTAGTCGTGCGCGGTGGCTTTCATCCGCGAGCCTGTCGTTTAATTTAATTAGGAGAAATATCTATAGAAGATTATACCGAATAATGACAAATATAATAATATACATTGCGAATCATATATTTTTGCTTATATAAAGATCATAAAGTTACAGTTCAAAAATTAACGCGCGCCGTGCGAGTCTTTTTACGCGTCGTTCGCATCGTCATTTTAAGCGACAAAAATCGCTCCGTAATTATACGGTAGAGATGAAGCGAAGTCTGTCTCGTCAAAATTCGCCGCGCACTTAATAGACGACAGAAACACTGGATTCATCCATCATACTTAATCCGCTGCCGAAGAAAGGATGCAGCTCTCGGTAAAAACCGCCGCGGCGTTTCCAGGATCTGTCGCGTATAACGTTAACGACGCGTGCAGATCGCGTAAGTGAAAAAGGACGATCACCAGCCGGCCGTGGAAGAAACAAGACGTGTTCGTGGAAACTGCGAAGTGGTGACTCGGGGGAGGGGGGGGAGGAAAGAGACCGTAAAAAAAAAAGTTTCTTGAATCATCGCGGCTACAGTTTCGCAACAACTCTCGTTACGACGTCACCCCTGCGCTAAAGTGGAAGCCGTCTACGCGAAGTAGCAGACGTCGCCGTTGTTATTACAGTGCGAAAGTAAAAATAATGCCGGTTGTTTGCGGCGCTACTTCGCTTCCGCGCGCGCGGACGTAACGCTTCAAAGTTTCTTCTACTGCACAAGCCGCGTGCGCAAAAATACATGTGTCCGAGGTGTTTTGCAAAGCGCTTCGATCTGATATTCGCGCACACATCCGCCGTACAATCTTAACCGGGTTCTTCTGTCTGTTGTGCAAAAGGGAACCTTATCGTCGTGAAAGTACACCCGAGATACTGCAGCACATTCTTCGAACGTTGATATGCCAAATTAGATTTCGTGTATTTTTTAACTTTTATCACATCAAAATTTACACGCGCATATAAAACATATAAATACGGAAAGAACAATTTTGCTGAATCCAGATCTGAAAATAATTTTTGTTCAATAATCAAAATAATTTTGTGCGAACGTCAAAATGATTGCTAGAATATCAAAACGTTTTACAGCAATGCATATTATTTTTAACATTCCAACAAATTATTTTGATGATTGAACAAAAAAATATTTTCAGATCTGTGTTTAGCAAAATTTTTAGACCTTTCAACAAAATCGTTCTTTCCGTGTATACATTTATTTTAAATAATTTAATTTAATTTCCCACGAGTTAAATTCATTTCTTAAGAATGTTGTGCTCCGAAGCATTACAATAAACAGAAATAAACCTCCATGATTCACGGGTGTTGAATCTAGGGCGGATGTAACAAAACATGACTCTCCGGGCGAGATATCGACGCGATGCGACACGGCTCCGGGGTGGTTGCAAATTGAAGAAAGCAATATCAGAGGAGCGCGGCGCCCGCCTTTAATACCCCTCAGTCAGCTATCCCTAGGAACCCCTTGCGGGCCGGTTAATCCGGAGTCAGCTGCCGGAAAGGAATGGAACCCATTTCGGTAGGCCGAGGCTGATACCCGCCACCTGGCAATATTTCAGCGATCCACTCATTCGAGAGAGAAGATTCGCTCTTTGTCGGCGACGACGGTACCAACGTTCCGCGACAATTAAAAGTGATAAAATCGACGAAGCGCTCGCCTAACAATCTTTCGTAGCATTCTTTGACAATCATATCAAACTGCAAACTTTATTCACGGTTTTTTTTAAATAAAGAATATGTTGCTAAACTAAAATCGAAATGTCTAAAAAAGCAACGGAATATTTCGCTTATTAAACGATCGTTAGATTAAATGATCGTTTAGATCAATAAGAAAACTGAGACTATTAAAGTATTTTAGTGCTGCCAATTTTCAATAAATAATGACAAGAAAGAAACATTTCTGATAAAATAAAAATAATACAAGATAATTATGTAGAAACAAATTTTCGAATAAAATAACAGTAAGATGAGATAATATTATGGACTATTATAATATTAGGAACAAATTTTCGCATAAATGAAAATAAAATTAACAAAATAATTATAATGTAGACTCAGATATCCGGTATTCAATGAATTCGGCGCAGTTTGAACAAGCATGATTAGAATTTCCCGATAATTTTGGAGCAGCTTATTTCTCGTAGATAAAATCGACCCGGCGCGCGCATTTCCGGCAAGAGTTGAAGATTTCAGCAAACCGCTTAAAACTCTCGAGGAAAACGGGTCGGGAGGGAGGGGAGCTTCATTAAGGATTTCGTACTTCGGCAGTGCGCATTTCCGGTGTCGGTGCCGGGGAAATGCAGATTAACAAGGAGGAAAACAAGAGAAAGATATTAAGCTGGGTACTTTTCGTTGTTTCCCGGCGCGCTGCCGTGTCTTATTTTCCCGGGTCGTGTCTATCCCCGACAAAAGGACGCCCGGATAATTACGTAGCGGTAGCTACGGTAGTAACGGCTCTCCCGCTGTCTCTCTTGCAGCGGCGTCAGGAAGTCAACGGGTATTCATTAGCAAGAAGAACAACAAGTCGCGACGAAGTCGCGTCTTCCGTGTGCCACGTTTCCTGGATTATACGTCTCCATCGCTCGCATAACTTTGCCTGCTGCTTGGGCACTAACGCGACAAAACATCTCGTGACAGGAAAGAGAGAGAGTGAGAGAGAGAGAGAGAGAGAGAGAGAGAGAGAGAAAGATTGTGTGTGAGAGAGACCCCTTCCCCCTTACGCCGGAGATCGTAGAAGAAAGACGAGAGAGAAAGAAGGAGGGAGAGGAGAGGAAGAGAAGGAAAAAGGGTTGGCGAAGCTAAAGAGAAAACTTTTAATTGTGGGGCCCTTTTGAGATTACAGGGACTTCAGAGTATTAACCCAGCATGATACTCGATACAACGTTCACTTCGAGGAGGATGCTCGGTACATTTAGAAATTTTTACGATCTCCCATAGTGTCCCCGGGATGGCTGGAGGTTTCTTTGGGCACTTAATAAATCAATTTTAAGAGGCACTCGGGTAAACTGATCTCGTTTATTATATTACAAGATTCTCATGTTTTAATAAAGAGTAATAACTTTCCCGGGCATTAACTTAGGACAGAGTATTCGAAATATTTCAAAATATGGAAGGTGCAATCTTTCCAGAATAACCAATTTAACAGATGTTTTCCCGAAAATATATCGGTTACTCTTAATCTCTCTCTCTGACCTCTCGAGGATTTCATTAGGAGCTCGCGCCATGCCACCGTAACGAACGAACGAATGGAACGTTATATTAATTAGCAAATAGAACAACAAAATCTCATAGAGCCGGCCATCTCGTAAGATTATGTTTCTTGAATTATCTTTATCGCTCGCGGGGAATTTCGCGTTTCTCTCTCGCTATATTCCGTGACAACCATCTCTCGCGAAGACGGGATGACGAAAAGGCGGGGAGCAAGAGACGGAGATAACTAGAACAGGTACAAGGGAGAAACTCTTAATTGGTTTTAAAAAACGAGCCGGGAGTTGACATTTAAAACAATCTATGAGCTCGAGTTAGCGTCGTTACATCCATTTCGCGAAAATGAAATGATAAATTCATTTTAAATCACCAAACTCGCAATGCGGATCTCTCCCACGTTCCAGATTTTCCGGCGATTCTACGTATAAATTGACATTCGATTGATTCCTATTGTTGATTCTTTGATTCTTTGTGTATAATAAAAAGTAACGGTTACTTTAAAAATTATATATAAGATCTTACTTATTACACCCGCAAAAGAAAACGAGTCAGCGACAATGGCCAACTTTTTTGCGGGTGATATAACAAATATAGACAAGTAAAAAAATATATTGTATATCTCATATCTTATATACGAAACATTTATGTTAAAATAAAATTGTTAATTTCAAAATCGTTTGCGAGTTTCATTAAATTCAATCTTTCAAACTAGCCATTTACGAGATAAAGGATAAAACCATAGTGAAGGATTTGCGCAAATAGATTTTTATCTGCATCACGGCGCAACAATGGGACAATCGTCGTACCGTCTTATTACGCTAAGTAAGTAATCAGAAGACGCAACGTTAGACGTTAATTTAAATCCAGCCAACTTTAACGGCTTTATGCGAAACGTGGTATAATCCAAACGATTTACAGAAGAAACTCGCGCGCGTCGCAGGGAAGCTCTCGCTTGGTTGCATCGGCGCATCCAACGGAGCGAATAAAAAGCATTTCGCGTCTTAAGCTCAGCGAGAAGAATATTCAGAATTCCGGAACTTCGGAACGGCTAAAGAAAGGCGGGCACTGCCCCGTTTTTGCTTTCCATTGTCCAGGATCTGCTTCGATCTTTCATTGCTTTTACAAAAAAGATCTGCCACGTGCCTGATCGCGTCAGCGAAGTTGCTCTATCTTGTCCCCGCATTCCTCTTTTACGAATACACCTGAGTGTCTTCCCGAAGATCACAAAGAAAAATACAGTTGACGCATGTAAATTCAATTTTTCTGAAGTTATTTTTGATGTTCAAGGAAAATCGTTGTAATAAAAATGTATATCTTACGCGAAAATGTTTAAGTCAACAATAACCTGTATAAATGTAATAGAAGTCTTAAAAATTGTATTATCTGCAAGACATAAAAAATATAAAAATGTAACGTATTAAATGTACTTTTTAAATATCCGAGCGTATACCTTCAGATATTTTCGATAATGTTTTTCGAGCAGATTATAATTTTTCATACGCGCCCGGCATGCATAAATATTCAAGAGAGACGATAATCGGTGATGCATAAACATTTTAACGAGAGGTTATTCGGCCGGCAAGTCGGCCGAAAAAAATAGACCGCGGCGGAATTCTTCTGACTCCGCGGCATCGGCCGGATATTATTCATCATTAGTTGCGTCACGTAATTTCTTAAGATTTAGCTTCGCGCCGCTCGTCCCCCGTCCTCCCGCCTTTTCCGCAACGGGATCTCCGTTATGCCTGGTCACGTCCGCAAAATGCGGTATCCTGTGATTCCGTCTTCTCTCGGCTTCTCTCCATCGCTCTTCCTGTCTTTCGCGTTCGTTCTCCCGCGGAGACTTGACCCTCTCTCTCTCTCTCTCTCTCTTTCTCTCTCTCACTCTCTCTCACTTTCTCCCTATGTCTCTCGTCCCATATCTCTCTCTCTCTCTCTCTCTCTCACTTTCTCTCTCTCTCTCTTTCTCCCTTTCCTTCTTTGTGTCGTTCTATGAGAGACACTCTCTCTCATCCACCGCGAACCCTCGATTCGAGATGCGCCTCGACAGGTACGCAGAACGATGTCTGATCCCCCTTTGCCGCTCTGCAGCCCCTTTCGGCGATTACATTATGCAATGAGGATACTCGAGGAGAGAGAGCGAAGGGTACTTTCTGCAAGGCGCGCCGCGCCGGGGCCGTCTGAGGTCGCCCGGACTCGGAAACATTTCTTGCTCGCCGAGTAATGGTCTGTTTAAAATTGAATTACCGTAAGTGCCGCGCAATCCTTGATGACTGACTAAATACGCACGCGGAAGAGGGGTGGGGAGGGGAGGCACGACGGGGGCGAGAATCTATAGACGTCGCATTATATTAAGTACATCCGTTTGGAATCAGTGCGGGGGAAATGACGCGATTCTCGTTTCCGGACTATTAATGAAGATTTATGCGCGCTGCCGCAGACTCGAAATATATTCTAATTAAAATCGGTCGAAATAAAATTTTCTAAAAAAAATCACTCCTCTCGAGTTTCACTGTTGAAATGTTACGTGTGCGGCCGTGCGCGCTCAGAGTTGCGAAGTACGTGCATAATACACGGCGGCAAAACGGATTATGCACCATATTAAACGTGCGGAACGGCCGTATCGGGAATACCATGACGTCTGTCATTATGAGCCGGGCATTGAATTCTACTATGGATTTCTCGTAATTACACAATCCTTACATAATCGCAAACTCAACCCGACAGGGAGATCCGCCCTGGCGATCCACGCTGAGAATATAACGTACATATACCCCATTCGACGCTATCGGGCAATGAGAAACTCGTCTAAGCTCCGGCTAAGCACGGCAGAACGTCTATATCTCGCAGAACTCGTCCGTCTCGAATTAACCTCTCTCAATTAAGACAATGGTCCCCGGTTCTACGGACATCCTCTCCTCATCGAAGCGAGAATTGAGGACCTACAGGCTTGAGTTTCAGTGATTCTCACAGATAGAGTCTGTCTGCGATCGGTACCGCACCGTCCAGAAATGACGATCGAACGAAATCCGAAGCTATTCTAATTCGGAGCTTAGCTTTCGATATCTCTATTAGGAAAATCTCATTGATTCAATAATGATTAGAAGGTACAAACACCGATAAACCGATATCCGTTCCATCGGCATTGAAAATAATACATCCACGACTACACATAAAATTTAATAATGAAGTCGTAATAAGTAGATAATAAGAATAACCAGGAACTTATGAGAATCAATATAGCGAAGAAAGAATCAATTACTCCGTCGTAAGATACGGTCCGTTATTCTTGAACAATGCTGTACGATGGAGCAAAGCACAACTACGAACAGAGCAACGTGTCACGGGGCGTAGGTACTCGGAAAATGCGGTGTAGAAGCACTCCGTTAGAGAGGAAGGAGAGTGAGAGCACCGGAAGGAGAAACGTCGATATGGCTCTTCCTTTTCAACGATCGCGTCTCGAAGAAGCACTCTCGCTTTCAGCCACTAGACGGGAGCTCATCGATTAATCGGCCGATAGTTTCCATTGTACCTGGACAAATCTTAAACTACCTTACATTAACTTCGAATCCAATCTGCGATTCGATATTTTATGGATCAGCCGTCAGTGGTGAAATTTTAATTTTTTTCCCCCAAATGCCCGTTGCAACGATCAAATTTATTTGATAGCGCGTAATTGCGGCGTGTCTTCTTTGCCACTATTTTGCCTTTCTTTTTCGTTGCAATAATGAAATAATAATGACGGTCTTGTTTTCACGAAAAGCATCGGTCATCGAAAGAAGGGAAAATATGAACGTCGGAAATTTAATTATCCACACATCAGCCAATTTGATTGACGTTCCCGTGCCAATCGAATCCAATCGATTTCCTTCTCGCGAACGCAAATTAACGTAAACACGTAAAATCATAGAGGCATATGTTGTCAAGAAGGCCGATGCTTATTGCGTTCCGTGTAAATACGTCTCTCTGATGTTGATGCACGTACAATGCACAAATATCCGCAAGTTTGCATAGAAATGCCGTGCGGTAACAATGCAGAATATTTGTAACTTTGCATAGTAACGGGACGATGGTTTGCAGCGTCGAAATATTTGCAAGTTTGCACAGCAACGTCGTACGCCGGCAGCAACGGCGGCAGTGACGGCGGCGGCGGCGGCCGCGGCGA
>NW_012026802.1:2889088-2899072 GCF_000956235.1 Wasmannia auropunctata
CCTCGTGTTGCGGAGGCTGTACGTATAAGTGCGGTTTCCGTCGTAGAAATGAGAAAACCGGCCCCCACGAACAGAGCGAGGACCGGGGGGGGGGGGTGAGCCACCATTGTGTCAAACGTCGTGCGTGCGTGTGCGCAATTTCCGCGGCACTGAATTTCTCTTTAATTCACGCGACTCGAATCGCCGCGGCGCGCACCGCCGCGTAACGCGACCACCACCCTGCACTCCCGCTTATACGTCGCGCGCCACCCCTCCGCGAAATTGCCCTCACATTTTTAATGGACTACCGCCGGCGTTATTTCGACGTTTCCTTCGAATTTCCGAACGCGAGAAAGTTCAGAGCGGTGCCGTGCGCCCCGTGTGTGCACGTACGAGAATAATAATCAACGCGCTACGCGGAGCAAACTTTCGCGATAATTGGCCATTTTCATTTTCCATCGACGTAAATGAAAACTCGAATGCACGTTCGCAAATTAGGTGCTGCCTCAGGGCAAAATCGATCTAATTTGCTAACCGAATGATAATAAATTATTAATTAATAATACGTATTCCCCCTCCCCCCCTCTCTCTCTCTCTCTCTTTCTCCGTTTGTTAATTATTAGCTCCAATTTACCGTGCCTTGTTGGCTTTCTTCCGGTTCTCGCGTACGTTTGCAGCTACTGCCAAATTCCTATTAATCCGCGACCCGAACTTCGCTAAAGTCCTTTGTAGGGATCGGAAAAAGCCATCGCGGCGCGGCGAGCGGCGTCCCGTCGGCCGCGTTTTAACTCTCGTTTCACGCGGGGCGGGGATCTAGAGAATATCTCTCTTGTGTCGTTTAAATTCGCAGCAATTTCCGACGGTACGCCGACGAACGGCGGGAGCGATTTTAAGTAAGAACAGAATTATACGAGCGCCCGATACGAGCGATTCGAATTGCTTTGCAAATTGGAATTTCGATTATGCGGTGCACCAACACGTTTCGCGCGCGGGCTGCTATCGCTCATCAGGCACGAGAAAAACTCACTCGGACATTTATTTCTCGAATAGAGATCAAATTGCTCGAGCGATTTACGGTCGATGAGCGAATCGTCGCAATATTATGTCCCCGTAATTCATGCAACGTGATTTCACCGTATTATTTTATTATATCCGAATCCTCTCTTCTTCTCTCTCTCTTTCTCACTCTCGCAATTACAGAAATAAAAGGAGAATTATATATGTCACGGTGTGTGAAGATAAAATATTGATCAAACTCGTCTGCCCATACAAAATCACGACGAGACGGTAACGAAAGAGAGCGTAAATAGCAGACAGCGTTAATTTCTGAAAATCGCATACCCGCGCGATCGCGATAAATAAATCACGGGTTTCGCCGCGAAAACAGCAAATCCGATTGACAACCCGTCCCGTTGGATAAGCTAGATAAACTTCGCGCATTAGTTACTACTCTTATACGCGGATAATTCCTTACAAATCACTACATAGTGGGATTTGCCAGTCATGCCGTAGAGCGCGGAGCGAGAATTTTCAATTTCGACTTTCTGTAATCCATTGTGTCCTACGTGGCGGTGAATTTGATTTCGCCCATTGTTTCGCGCGGCGTATACCGGGATAAAATCTCGTTCCAATTCGCGGTCGCCGCGCGGAACAAATATGAAAATAATCGGCGCACTACAATATTTCAACGGCGTAAGCGCGAGAATCGGTATCCGACGCTGACAAGATCACTCTTTGTTCTACAAAATGCGAGCTAGCGTGAGTCATTGCAGAAAAACGCGATAAAATACACGATACGATGGTTATAACTGAGCCGATAATCGCTTTTGCAAAGGGTGTCAACTTACATTCTTACATTTAGACGAATTTCTGTTTAATCCAAGAGTCGCAGACCGCGCGCACAAGTTATTATTTCATTCGGCTGTATACTTAACGCCACGCGTTCACGTTGCTTGTTTAATAATAAACTGCGGCTACCTGCTGCAAAAATAATAATAGTTGCAGTTGTGATTTGTAATTACAGATTGTAACTCAAACAAATCCATTAAAAATCCATAAAGTTGATCCATAGAATCGATTTCCTTCTCTTTTCACGTGCGAAAGTGGCGGATATGTTTCTTCACAAAGTCTACCTTTAAACCCTCGTTACGCCACTGCAACGGGCATTGAAATCAACCACGCAGAACTAAAATTTTGCAACGTTGGGAAATAATCCGGTCGGTAAGCGAAAATCGAACGAACGGCCGGCACGTCGAGCGTGTATTTCACGTGCTACGGCATTGTAAGTAGCTTCGACATCAAGTTTGCACGTTCGATGCATACTGCCAGATACCTCTGCCTTTAAACACTTTCAATTTCCACACCGAGACAAATGTGCGTGTGCGTACAAAATGCTTTGACGAGTCAGACTTCAAAAATGCAAATGGACGCAAATAAATAAAGCTTATTCAAAATTGCAATTTTCAAATTTCTTAATATTCCTCGCATACCTTGTCCAACACATATCCGCGGGCAAAAGAAACAATCGAATGGTTTTACTCTTTCAATTGCCTTCGGCGAAGTTTTCATTGGAACGATGAAAACTTTTTACGACGGCCGTGTGTGCGGCCTGGATTGTTTGTATCCGAACGCCGGACTCAGGGTAATCCGGCGTTATCGTATATGTTTGAAAGAGTCATAGAGAAACATACGATCGCTCCCCAGGAAGCAGTTGCGGCTAAAGGATGACCCTCGCAGGAGGTGATCTTTTAAACGCGAACGACGGCTATACGGGGGGAGGGATTGCATGAGATATAACGACAAGATAATCAGATAGCTAAACCGTCGCCGTGAAATTATTTACAGCTCGGAAGGAGACCGCGCGACGAAAGTCCATGAAGTTCCAGTTTCCTAATTTATTGCACGATACAGATCGCGCGTGGCTGGCTTATCCAAACGTTTTACCTTCTCTTTACGCGCGATTTATGTGTCGATGCACCGAATTGTATTTTTTTTTCTTCTTTCTTTCCCCGTATACCGATCGCTTCAACCCAGATTTATATGACGTTCGAAAACGGATAAAACGTGGACAGTCAGATATAAATAACAGTTCGTTACTCTCTGTGTCTAAAAAAAAAAAAAACAAATACCCATCCTTTTGTACACCGAATGTTTTCTGTATTCTTTAGATTGATCGTGATCACTATAATTCATCGTCACAGAGTTAATGCTTCTATATCACAGAATCAGAGCACTGTGCTCAATTAGAGGCACGTAAATTATATTGAATTAAACTAGACTGCAATATTAGATGTTTAATTAATAACACATTTCGCCACACATTATTGCTTATTATTATTATTATTATTATTATGACCGTAGTACTTATTATTTTTTATTATACCATATACGTTAGAGACGACGACATTACCGAGCCATTCATCGATATGGACTATCGGTCCCCAGGAGCCGGCAGCGGCTGAAAGATGACCCTCGCTGGGGACGATCCTTTAAACGCGAAAGATGGCGGTACGGCGCGCGGGAGAAAGAAAGAGCGGGGCGAGAGAGAAGTATGCCGACAAAAAGATCAGGCCTGAAGGCGTTTGGCAAACGAGGGCGGTGGAGAATCGCGCTTGGTTCCGCGATTCTTAGACGGCGAAATTGATGGGAAGGACAGAAGTTTAGTGGGCGCCTATATATCTCGCGAAGGAGGATATGGCGACCGACGAGAGAGAGAGAGAGAGAGAGAGAGAGAACGAGACAAGAAGAGAAAACAAGAAGAAGAGGAGGCGGAAGAAGGCGCAAAAGGGGAAAGGGGAGGATCGTACCCGAAGTCTCGAGGCTTGTAACTTTGGTAACCGAGTACCAGCTTGCGGAAAAAAGGAAAAGGATCCATGGTCTGATGCTCGGTCATCGAGAAAATCTCTCTGTCTCTCCACCTTTCTGCTCGCTAGTAATCGCGAGCCGGTCTACGTGCTTGCGCGCGGACGTGTGTGTACAAAAAGAGCATCCCCGGAAGCTACGTTGGTCGGCTACGTTGTTCTACAAACGGAAGGGAAAAAAAGGAAATCGCCGAGGGAACGGTCGCGCTGGCGGCATCGGAGATCATTCGCGGAAGTATCGGTTTCTTGATGAAACCATCTGAAGGAATGCAACACGGGTCCGACCGGACCCGTGATCGATGCATTCGATTTAAAGAAATTCGAAAAAAAATTTAATAATACCCCTCAGTCGTATATCACAAAGTATACATTTATATTGCAATCAATTGTAAGTTTGTATTACTTAATAAAATAAAAATATAACCGGGATGTAATACATTTTTAATTAATATACATATTTACTATATTGATATCAACTTATCGGCACAAAATAAATTCTGTACTTTTAGTGAATAAATAAAGGGGATAATTAAAATTTCTAAATGGCGAAATACACGCGACAAATGCAAATCATGCAAAGTAAATTATTTAAGGAATATAACGTTTCTCTGTCTTGTATTACAACGCTGGAAGTAACGGTATGATGGCGTTAATTAACTGTACAGACAAATTAATTGTTAACTCGCGCCGGCTCTCTCGTAAAATGGAAAGCCGGTTTCCTTTGCAGCTGAAGCTTTCACTCGATGTGGAGCACGTCTTGAGCGCGACTACTGACTCGAGGAGCTTTTATCTACTTCGAAATAACGTAACATTTACGTCCCTTCATGGCGCTTTTTCTCTCCTCCGGTCCACGGATGTCGTCAAGATAAACCGGTCGCTGGAGACCTTCGACGAGTGTTTCTCCACTTCGGAGGCGACGTGTCGGGATATATACCGGCTTTGGTCAGCCCGGTACCACTAGGAACACGAGCGAGCCGCGAGAACCGACGGATTTACGAGCGCGGAGAGCAAGAAAAGGCCCGATGCAGCACACACTTATGCATCGTATATAACATATACAGGGTGCACGCACCGGTGAGCCATGGTAATATATTATAAGCTGTACATTTAATGCGCATAAAAAGGAGAGTCGCCCATTTTCAGAGGATAGAACCTATTAAACTAAACATATCGCCGTCCTAGACATCATCAGGAAGTCATTAGATATTTTAATACCCTCGCTTACCAGGAGAGAAGTCGAAATTTTCCAACGTGAAAATTGACACTCCAAAAACTGCCTAGTAATTCGGCGTGGTCGATTTTGAAATTTGACCTACCATCGATCGCGTGAAAGGATTAGAGGTCACGCGGGGTGCCAAGCGTTCACTTCTGGTTTCGTCAAACACGCGCCACTGCGCCGGCACCGAAACCATGCAGCCATCCGGCTTTTGTTTTTGTAATCGCGCAATTCCCCGCGGGTCGGTCGATGAATTACACCCGACGTGCATTATATCGCCCCCGACGAGACGCGAGCGCGCGTCTCGCGCGATGACGGCGCGATACCGACGACAAGTCCTAATGTCGCTCGTGCATCAATTAAGTTATCGCCCTCTCGGGGAGGTAAGTAATATTGGCGTGACCGAGGCTGGGGCTGGCTATGAAGGTTCAACGACGACGACGTCGTCGTCGTCATCGTCGTCGTTACCCCCGCGTGCCCTCGTTCCCTCGACACATCGACGCCACTATCGCTATTAAGACGCGGGTACTCCGGCACCTCAACATCCACCATCTCTACCACCGCGCCCGGCCGTCGCCGCCACCTTGCCTCCGTAAGGCATCCAGCAAGTTTCTCTCTCTCTCTCTCCCTCTCGTCCCCCTCCCCCTGGTTTCTTCCCACCGCTTTCACCCTCGAGACGAGGGCCTGCTCTCTCGATCGATCTTTATCCTCCGCTCCGTTCTACAAGTCGACACGTGCTCGCACACTTCGACACCTCTTCGGGGGCGAGTTGCGGGCTCTCAAACAGTTTGTACCGCGTCGAATTTTTTACCCGATGCTTTTAGCATATTTCACGCGGTTTGTCGAATGTGTTTGGCGAATCGAACGAGTACCTATTCGCGAAACGAAGGGAAACGTCGGTGCTAAAGTGGTACCAGCGCGGAAGGTGTAATTCTTGTTTTTTTTTTCAAACACGCGCGAGATGCATTTGACGCAGTGCGTACAAGCGCAGTGAGGTGTATTGTGGAAATTCTCGATGGATTTGCAGTAAACAAATGTAAATAAATATGCAAAGCTTTTTACGAGAATTAACAATATTTTATTGCGCCACACGCCGCGACGTATCGCGTGTTTTAAACAAAAATTAACCAGTTTAGTGTAAATCGGGGCGATATATCATGGCCGATGCCCGTGTGTCGAAGCGCCGATAAATGAATCGATATTAACGGCCATTATAAATGAAGACACGTCCTACACGAAGTGGAAATTTCACAGTCACGTTATGAATGTAACCAACCGTGGCGCCGCGTTTTATCCAACAATGCTAATCTTGCACCCTCCTCGCCAATTCCCCTTTCCCCCAGCGCAGACACGAAAATCCTTTAAAATCACGCCAAATGCTATGTACATCGATAATGCTCGCAAATGGGCGCGCAGCTGAGTGAAACATTAGCGTTGCGATTAATATTTCGTTATACGTGCAAGCACGACGGCCGCAAATGCCATTAATTCGCGCAGAGGATTAGCGGACCGCAAATTTGGATCTACTGGATATATAATTAAATATTTAAACTAGCCCGAAAAACAGACGGCGTTCAAAAAATTCCTTTCCCTTCTCTCTTCCTCTGTTCGCCGATGAAGGAACGTTTCTATATTTTAACGCGCAAGAGAATCATATATAACGGTAAGATTAGGACGCGTCTCTGTGGTAAAAAGCGAACTCCTTTTGTAACTCTCAAACAAATAACCAAGATAAATTCCCCACGGAGTTCATCCACTCGGATTCTATTGATTAACGCTTCCTCCACTCGACTTTGGCGACGATTTAATTTTGCACCGCGCGAACGCGAGCAATATATAAACCCGAGAGCGTCCCGCGCGGCGGCGCGGCGCGAAACGGAGGTTGTTCGGCGAGTTCGCCGCTTCGCCGTGCGATAATTTTATCGCCATTTGTGACGGGGCGGCAGTCCGTTCACGCGCGCGGATGCTGATGATATTTTCGTCTCATACACGCCGGACACGCTGCATTATGCGGGCGTCAACGTGTACTCATTATACGCCGCGTCGCGACGTGCGGCGTCGGAGACGCGCCCGTCCGTCGCGACGCAACGCGGCACCGGGGTCGAGGGAGGGGTAAGGGGGAGGGGAGGAGAGGCTGCGGATAAGTGCCGTTTCCCTTCACTCTTCCAACGCGTCGGTTCCCATTCGTTTGCCTCGGTACTCTCGCGTATTACGCTGCACCCGGGGAGGATGTGAGCGCGAGCTGCAGTAAGAAATTGATTGCCGCCTTCGAATTCTCGCGGCAGGAATTTACATAAAAGTATTCACTCTATAGGAAGTACGAACATTTGGGTAATGACGTAGTGGTATAATAACGAACTCAAATTAATTGCTAGCGGCTGTAACGCGCGCACGCGCGCGCGCGCGCGTGCTATACGTATGCGATTGTAGTCGAAGTCGGAGTGAGAATAGGGAACGTCCGCTATATAGATCACTTGCGACGCGTCCGGCATGATAATTGAAATGGCATAACTTGGCGCTATGTGGCACGTTAATTAATTCTACAACCTTCGTATGAAAAATAAATGACATTTCACGTTAAAATGCTACTTGTCGCATTGGTGGAGAGGGTTGGAGAGGGGGGCGGGTGGCCTATGCTAACGTTCGCATCCGCATCCGTTTTTTAAAAAGTTTCCAGCTGAAAATACTCAGCGTGTCAAAACTTGTCGACGTCATTCCCCGCGAGAGTTTCTTGACGCTCAAAAACGCGAAAATACCGAGAGTCCTCCATCCGACCTTGCGCTGTTACTGCTGCGAAATTTTATACGAGACGCGCATTCCTCAAAAATTCCTCGCACACGATGAAGGACAACGAATCGCATCCGTTTGTCGCACTCGACCGTCCATGTATTTTGCGCTGGTGAACGAAAGAATCGGGGCGTCGACCGTAGTCCAACTCGGACTTTAAATCAAATGCGAGGAAGGGAAGGGAGGGGGAAGGAAAAGCGACGTGCAGTTGCACCGACAGCGGTTCGTGAGTCTGCAGCATGAAGTTAACGCGAGTACCGTGTCGTTGGTCGGACGGGCAGTCCAAAGAGAGAGCGAAAGAGAGACGGAGATAGAGAGACAGAAGAGGGGGTGAGAGAGGCACGGGGTGAAAGGGGTCAGGGGTTGAGCGGAGGGGAAGGAAGGAGGAGGAGGGAGGGGGAGGGTGAATGAACACAGTTTGTTCGGCGACGCACGTTGCGGCTGTCGTCTGTCGCAGCCATACCACCCTGGTACACGAGCCAGAGGAGAAAGGCTCGGCGAACAGAGAGATAGATGGATGTAGGGTGGAGAGGTGAGGGGGAAGGAGGGGGGGCTATGCCCGGCGTCCGGAACAATGTTTAATTGGCAATCGTGCCACAAATAATTATCCGTACGCGCGGATACGCATGACACACGCTCGTGTTGCCATTGGCTTAAGTTGGCGCGGCGCGCGGAGCGGATTGTGAGGCCGGTGATACGCCGGTGGCGATAAAAATCGGTGTGGCGCGGCGAACGACGATGCGGACGCGTATAAAAAAAAAAAAACAACTCCCCGTAGAGAGAGAAAAAAATAGGAACAAGAGACGCTTTTGTTTCGAGCTCTACGATACCGCGCCACTACAGAGAGCTACGCTTAACATCGCCGCGATCGTGTTCATTGCGTTAAAATTTCGTTTCTCGTAAACAAATCGATCGTATAACTCTGTAGACCAAACTGTGGGGGAAAAAGCATTCATGACTCATCAGCGTGAAGAAAAAGAAATGTGATCCGTGGCGAATCGCGCTCTCACGCCACCCAAATTCTTTCGGAACGAGATAAGGGATAAATATTATCCCTTCAGCGAGCCCACGGCTCGGCCGCTGGAAAAATGGCCGCTGCGGATTATATATATTTTACGGTAAAAATAGCGCGGACCCTCACTGCCGCGCGCGCGATGAGAGTGTGCGGCCGAGTAAATAAGACGGACGGCAAGATAAACGGCGGTACGATGATCCCACGATTTTTATTCCCGGAAGAGGTAAAAGTTACGTTCCTTTCAACCGTCTCGTATTATTTACTCAACTCTGAGAAGCCTATCAATCGGCATCAAAGTGTGATAAGTGGAATCGCGCGTGGAGGGGAGGGAGGGGGATGGGAAGGGAATGGAGTGCGATCTCGCGAAAGCAGAGATCACAAATTTCCGAAATTGACGCGGGCAGTTGTTGAAGGAGAATAATCCCTTCGATTACGCAAACGATCATACCTCCGGCGTAACCGCGAAGGCGGCGGTATAATTTATCTCCGTGAAAACGCGGGTGTTACTCGCCGCGAGTAGCGCAGGGCGACTAACCATAAATTTATCCGGTGCCGCGTTGCGGCTTCGCTCCGCTGCCGGCGACTTGCCGGCCGCGGGGATAAAAATTGTCCGATCTTTCTTACGTTATTACCCGAATTGTCCCGTCAGCTTTAACGACCGCGGGAGGACTCGATGAAGCCGCGAGGAGAGATAAAAAAAAAAAGAAGAAAATTCCCTCGCGGGCGGAGTGAAATTATGGGAGTGGCGCGAAGGTGCCGGAAATGGGAAACCGGAGCCGCTCGCGCGATGCGCTCACGACGGTGGATTATCGTTAAGACAATTTTACCGTAACGAATATCAGAACTCATTTATATCATCGCCCAGAAACGTGGACGACGCGAGAGCGAGCGAGGGAAAAGCGGAGTCTGCGCTCGGTTCGCGAGTGGCGAGGACGAAGAGGAGCACAGTTGAGGACAATGTCGAGGGCGGAGATTGGTGCTAGTGGAGCTAGAGCTGGTCGCGGTTGGCACGAAAACGAAGTAAAGAAGAGAAGAAGCGAGGAGGGACGGGGTGGGGAAAGGAGAAAAGAGAAAGAAGCGAAAGCGAGAGAGAAAGAGAGAGAGAGCTGTCTCTTATACACATCTCT
>NW_012026802.1:2899092-2938432 GCF_000956235.1 Wasmannia auropunctata
AGAGAGAGAGAGAGAGAGAGAGAGAGAGAGAGAGAGAGAGAGAGACAGAGAGGAAAGCCGAACGAGATGACACAAAAGCTGGGCGAGAACGAAAGGAAAAGGGTGGAACTCGGCGGGAATGGTGCTCATGAAAAGAGATAATCTCTGTTCATCTTGTAATTCCCCGGTAATGCCATTATACCATCGGGCTCGGCCAGTACTCGCCACATTACCGGCTTACATCTTTGTTTTCGTTCGGTCACCGGCGCCTGGACGGAGGACCGAGGAACGCCGTGCCGGCGACTGCGGGACTGGACCCGGTATGCCCGTTACGAGGAGACGCTAGCCGGAGTAATT
Organism: Wasmannia auropunctata; assembly: GCF_000956235.1. Taxonomy (NCBI): domain Eukaryota; kingdom Metazoa; phylum Arthropoda; class Insecta; order Hymenoptera; family Formicidae; genus Wasmannia; species Wasmannia auropunctata. The sequence continues at coordinate 2,899,429 of NW_012026802.1, forward strand.
GAATCGACCGTTCTTAAAGGGCGATAAATCTACCGAAGAAACTGCGTCGTTCGCGCGTTGTGTCCCACGTCGCCATCCATCGACTCCGGCCGTTTTTCCGTACACTCTCTTCCCGCCTGTATAGTCTCGCCGCGCGAGAAACGTGACGGTCGATACGCGGATCCTCTCGATTCGCGAGAATTGCCGGTACAGACAGAAGCAGAGAAAATGTCGTCCAACCGTAATATCAGGATCATCCATTCGACACGCGACGTTAGGTGTTTTTGTAACTGACAATAAGGCACAAGTGGCAATAAACTTGATTTTCTATATAGAAACGCGTGTAACGGTAGTTGCAGCAACTTTAACAACCACGTGTCCTATTTCGTTCATTTGAATATCAGTTTCAGAATTAACCCTTCAAAATTTTCCATTAATCAAATCGCAATCATCAATTTACCGATTACGATCATTCACCATGACAAACTCAGACTATCACAAAGAGAGAATTAGAACGTCACCGCATGTGCGCGATTAATATCCCTCTCCCTCCCGTTATACAAACATCGCATTAACAAGTCATCCGGCGATATAATTATAGATCGGGCGCAGGCTTACGTTTGTTTTCGCATGCACGCATCGTCGGCTAAAACACTCATAACGCATCGGTGCCGCGCGGCGAAACTCAAGCGGATGATAGTGGCGTTAATTTTACGCCGTCGGGTAGGCATCTCCGCCAGTCGAGATGGGTAAATCGGTGCTACGGTGGAATTAACGATGGACTAAACACTCTAAATACAGCCGAACGCTGCTGGCACGTACACCGATATATCGCGTTGACGCGTCGTAACGTAATCATAATCACGGCGATGTATGTAACTTAACAGCGATCGGTTATTAATTCGAGGGCCTCGATTACTTCGATGGCGCACAGCCGGCGCGCTGCGCGCCGCGCGATTGCGGTCGGTGCAGGCGTGCAGTAACCGAATTATTACGGTCGATTCCGTACGATCGCACGAAGAAGACGGGGGATTTGCGGCTTTCACGGAAAACCATTCATCCCGCGAAAATGGTCCTCCGAATTTGAATGCGAATCCGAATGCTCGGTCACGGGAATCGTCGGCATTATCCCCCGATAATGGGGGGAGGGGAGAATAGCTGTCGCCGTTCGGAAAAGTTTGCGCGCCAAGTTTTTCTTGGAATACATACCTAGTGCAGGCCTTAAAACCTGAATTATCGCATTCTTGGATAAATCTCCCTATGCAACGGTATGATCATTTAATTACGCCTCTATCGGGAGGGAAGAGGGTGTACAGGCGATTATCATTTCCGATATAGATTCGATTCATTTCGCATGAGCAATTTAGTCTGACACAGTTCATTAGGCATTCACGATAAATCAAAGGTCCGTTTGGATAAATCTCCTTGCGAATTCGATGCGATATCACGAATATGTGCGGTGCGTATTATACATATGCATATGAGAAACACAACGATACGGTATTTAGAGAAGCATCTAATTATGCAGCGCGATAACTACGCGAACAAAGGCGTAGCCACGAATAATGGAGCGCTAATTACTCGTCACACATGCGTGTAAATGAATAAATCTAGCGGCTGCCATTATTACTGAAGGAAAAATAAAATCCCCGGCTAAAGAGACTAATCCTCGTACACGTGTGTTTCGGATGATGCTTTACCCAATTCGAATTTTCAAAGCTATACGTACGTCTGCGTGGCGCATATAAAAATATAATTCATGTACGAAATTATATCTCTCTGTCAGGAATGTGAACGAATAAATAAAATCCGAATGAATCGGATAACGACGAGAATTTTGCAGGTAATTTTTTTGCAGGTAATTTAAAAAATTACGGGGAAGTTAAAAAATCTCAAAGTACGTCAAGAAATTTGCTGCGCGAAGATGACGCTCTCGATGTTTCAACGGTATTCTCTACGCGCTCGTTACATTCGCGGGAAATTCGAAACTTTACACTTATACCAGCATATAATTTCTTCCGAATCAAAATGTGCCGTGTCTGACAGGTAATGGCAAGAGCCATTAGGAACTAACACGTTGCAACGTAACGGTTGATGTAGCTTATGACGCTGACGAGAGAACTGCAACCCGCACGGCCAAATTTGGCGCACTCAGGTTCACCGTGCGGTTCCAAACTACCCACTCTCATTACCTCTCGCCGCAGAATGGACTAATCTACAGTGTTACACGAATTGTCAAATCTGCCGCCCTGGCGCACCGCGCGAAATGACCAGAAGCCGCAGTGAATTTAAATCGATAACAAGGAAACGGCCGTAAGGAGACCGTCCCCTTTTGTCCCTCGTAAAACTGACACAGTTGTGAGAAAATTTTAAAAATGGAACGGAATTGCACTCCCGGAAACGAATGGAACGTCTATAGATAATCGTGGCGCACGGAAAAGGCAGGGAGAAAGAGAGAGAGTGAGAGAGAGGACGAAAGAGAGGAAGAGAGAAAAGTAGGACCGGGGTATTCGCGACGGGGCTTTCTCTGATTTCGGAAAGTTGGATAACGGCAAACCGAGCGTAATGGCGCCGATAAAGACGCCATCGTCGACGTCGAGGACGAGGACGAGGACGACGACGCAGAGGCGCGCGCGAAGATTCGATTCTATCGGAATCGTTATTTACTCTTCAGGAGCTTTGCCCCTATCTAAGCGCCTACGCGTTCTCCTCGCAAACCCGCTCCCCTTTCCCCGTCCCTACGAGTTTTATCGCACCTAACTGATGATTATAATTGTTCGCGCTAGTAAAAGGTGCGCCGAGTTTTATGGGGCAATAATGAAGAAGCGGCGCTTCCGTTTTCCCGTCTTACTTCGCTCCAACTTCGACCGCGCCGCTTGTCTCACCCCATTCGTTCTGTTTCCACTAGCTGTCGACCAGTCCGGCCGCGAGGAGGGGGGGGGAGAGGGGGGGGACAACGGACAGGTACCAGAGCGCGCGCTCGCGGGCGTGCGGACAAGTGTCCTGGGAATTACCTATTGTTTTTCCCCGCTCCGGAAACACACGGCGCGCCATCGGGAGCATTAATGCCTCTCGTAATGGAGGGAGGCACGTAATACGAGCCGGGAACGCGGCAGCAGATGCTCGCGCGTAATCCTCCTATGTAGTCTGGCGCACGTTTCGAGAGCATCGTCGTCTACACCGAAGGTGGTGAGCGAGATTCGACGACCCGCCATAGTCACGGCGCGCAGATGCGGAATACACGGGCGTCGCGTAAGGTGCATTTCTGTGCTTAAGATACGGAAGAACGTAAGTCCGAAAGCTTAGTATTTTGATACAGATCGCGAAATTTATATATATATATATATAAACTTTTATATATATATATGTGTGTGTGTGTGTGTAAATATATGATATATACAGTTATATATTAAAATAATATAAAATTATATATATATATATATATATATATATATATAAAGTTATTACTTTTTAATCGCGTTCAAAAATAAAAATTGCTATAAAAAAGCGTGCGATAACTTAGCATATGTCCGGAAATAAAACCGCAATTATTACCGCCTACCCTAGATTTGTCTCCACTCCGGGATATACGCGTCGTTAGTCACCGGGTGCTTCCCATTGCTTCTTTAGAATGCAAACCGAGTAACATAACTAACTACTCTTGGGCCCTCGAAGAGCCCTCGCAGCCGCAGAAGGCCGACTCGAAGGGAAAGAGAGAGGAATATATAAAAACAAGACGAAATATGAGGGTAAAAAGCGAGAAGCAAAGAGGCATGTAGGAAAAATATTTGACCGGGCCAGTATTTATGCACACCGTCCAAAGTATACAACGCGTTCTATACTATCACAAAGTACAATATATAAATATCCTTACCAAAGTCTCTCCCTTGTCGCAAGGTGAAAAAAAAGGATAACAAAACATAAAATATATAGATAGGTATAGTCTAGCACAAATGATCTGGCGAACTGTCGCGTCTATAGAAATTTAATTAGCTTGCGGTATCGTGTTTCATGTTTACCTTGGGAAAAACGCAGTCAATAAGCGGCACGGACGTCGTGATCGAGTAACCATAACAAATTTCAATCTGTCAATAGATAGTACTCCCGTAAGAGCTTCCCGGCGAAGAAGTCACGTTCGCTGATCATTTTATGTGGTATACCCAGTATGTTTTTATTTGAACTGGGTCACCGCGAGACTACTGCTCTCCAGGAAGCACTCGTAGAACTCCGGAGGCACTTAAACATCTCGGGGAGTTTATTGCGTCTTTGACACCGAAGTGCAGTCGAAACCCATCGTCGTCGCCGTCGTCGTTGTCGTTGTCGCCGTAAAACGACGATACGCGGCAGCTGCTGCCGTAATGTCGCCTCGGTGTACCTTTCCGCACCGCGACGGAAGATGGGAGTTCGACGGGTCGAACTTGTCGTTAGCCGTCGCGCTCCTCGCGCGCGCGAGTTCTCGTGACCTGATAATTCGAAAAATGCGAGAGCTGCTCGTCGCGAGCAGCCGCTCATTCTGTAATATCGCTCATACTGCAGGGCCGAGTTATTGATCGAGAATTACGTCGCGTCGAGAGAGAGAGAGAGAGAGAGACTCGAAGTAAATAATAATTACACGAGAAACGCTAACTAATATGACTTGTTTTGGGAATTAACGTTGTGATTTATTGTAATTTTCGGAGAAATAACATTGTGATTTATTGCAGTTTTCTCTGAACTAATAATATATTCAATTCTGTATAAAGACGAATTAACGTTAAATCGATATCTTACAGAATGTAAATGCAGGATTGTAGATGTTTTTTCTTATTTGACAATCATAGACGCTGCAGTGCGGGTTCCAATGCTCCGATTTTACCAGCGTAGAATTTTCATTATTACAGTCGGAGTAGGTAAAAGAACTTTCGCGCCCCTCAGAATTTCCCAGCGAAACGCTCGAAAGTTAGAGTGCCGGCTATGAAGTAGTTATTAAGACTGTCTCGAAAACGCAAACACCTTACGCTCGAACGCTGCAAACGCGTGTGCAATGCCTCGCACATACATATACGTACATTTACACATACCGACACACTCCGTCCTTCTCGCTTTCTCTGTCTCTTTTCCTCTCGTGATGCGACGAATGTGTTGCAAACTGGGTCGCCAAGACGATTATCTCCTCGGATGTAACTACCGGTAAGGGATAGGGTACGGGCATCATTATTACGCTCGAGAGATTCCGCGGAGCCGTAGCCAAATCGGGTAGGATACTTTCGATTGCTTACGGCCGTCTATTCCCCGGAGTTATTTCTACGAGACTTCCTACATTGTTGACTCGCGCTACTTCGCGGTACACACGCGCGCGATAAATCCGTACCGGTATAAGTTGTCGTACCGTGAGAGCTACGCTACACAATTTCCATAGCATGCTTTTACGCGTGTTATACATCGAACATTTTGCGGAATAAAGTTATGGGAGCGACAACGTGAAAGCAATATAGCGATGAAAGGGAAGGAAACACCGGTTGGTCTTTCACGATATATAATACGCTGTAGCTATCCTCTTTTTCATTTCGATTACATGTATATTTTAATCTTCATATATACCGTTATATTTCCGAGAATTTTAATAAAATTTTTTAACGAGTTATTATCATTCTTACTATCATTATTACTATACCAATTTATCGGAATCGTAAAAAATATAAAATTTAGGAAGAATAAAATAAAATCGATAAAACGTAAGTATCTGGAGGAATACGATTCGCCACGCATGTATCATTCAAAAAAAATTTCTTGTGGCGTAGAGAAAACGAAGCCATGTATTGAAAACGTCCTGTTGCAAGACTTATAATGACAAGAACGAGAATATTTGAAAGATTCTCAGAAAGTATTATCAAATCGGCGTACGTGACCGCGAGTAAATCGCGCTGACAAAGAAGGTGGAAATAAACGTTATAACGTGGAAAGGAAGATGGGAGGGGAAAGAAGGGGAATCGAGGTGAGGAATCGAGCGAGGGGGAAAAAAATATCCTATGAATTCGTGAGTGACTTTGGATATCACGTTCGGTCCCGCCTGGCGGAGATTTCCTACGACTTTGTAGTCCGCGATTTATCCGGAGTCCGTTTGCAAGTTTAAACCGCACCTTGCGTTGTACGTGTCGCAAATATATTCCACGCACAGCGTGCAAAGATCTCCCCCCGTGCACGCTGCATCGCTATCGTCGCTGCAATTTTATAGGGCGACATTGCAGAAATCTGAACTTCAGACTCTTGTGACCTGATAATTCGATCACATGTGTGTTATTCACCTTGCAAAGAATACTGTATGTGTTATGTCATATCTTTCTCTATGTTTTTTCTTGTAAATACACCGTAAATTCTTAGATTTTCCGTAAATTTTTGTAATTCTGAATTCCGTAGTTTAGACTTATCGGCACGTACACAGCTTGCGCATTTTATTAAGTTCATAATCCCGTAAGTATTATCTTTGTAGCCGACCCTAAATCACACAAATTCGGCGGGAATTGGTACCATTAAACGTCCCCAGTAAACGTAATTCAAAATGTGCCAGCGTAATTAGTGGGCCACGATGAAAACGCATAGATTGTACCGATTAAATATCTATGCTTGAATTTATGCTCGATTTTCATGCATAGCTATCGGAAAATGTAATTACGCTTATGACATTTAATGCGGAGTTATGTAATTACACATTGAGCTTTGTGCGTGCCATAAATCGTATGGAGCTTGTCCGCTCAAACTCGCGCAATCATTACTTACGTCCAACGGTTATTTGATCATCCAGAACATATTTATCCCGACTTCGCGTGGCCGGGCGGCTCGATGCCTCTCGTCGTGATTCCTGAAAAAGAAAGAGAGAGAGGGGGGTAAAAGCCTGTCAGAAGGATCAATGATATCACGTCGGATTTCATGCAATAAAGTTAAGCGTAAACGTGCGTATTGTCTCCTCTAAAATGATTAAATATTCACGCATCGAAATGATATCAAACATACATATCGTACGCATACGCGTGGCAAAACCGCAAATTGGATGCATAACCGCGAACGAGTAATCATTATACCTTCATCGTTTCAAAGTCCAAACATCCGATCATCATTATTCAGTTAATACACCGGAGAAATTTGAATCGTTGCTCGCGATCCTGTTATCCCGATAATTTCACGCGTATACAGCGGCGAACACAGCGGCGAAATAAAACTTCCGACTTTTGACTTTTGAGGGGAGCGGCGGCGTGTTCGAGGCGGGAACGAGCTGGGTGTTATTCACGAATCCAGTCGAACATATATATCGACAAAATCTCGTTCGCGCAAACTTTACAAGAATACTCGTAGGATTCTTGCGCAGCGTCGCGACGGCGTGTACTCTGCTGAAATTAAAATCGATACTTGCGAGAGAGAGAGAGAGAGTGAGAGAGAGAGAGAGAGAGAGAAAGAGAGAGAGAGAGAGAGAGGGAGAGGATGAAGAAGAGAGAAAAATGGAGATAACGTCTAGATTTTACTCTTCGCCTCGTTCCTCGCGTTTATAAAGCCGTGCAAAATCGCCGAAGAAGGGAGCGTTTGGATAAATAATCATTCTGCAGAGTGCGAATCTTTCGCATGGGGTGGGAAAGAGCCCGCCCGATAAGGTGGGCGCGAATAACGAAGTGGAAGAAGCGAGTCGTAAAGCAGCGGGAATAAATAGTCGAGCGTCAAGCCGGCGACCGAAGTTTGCGAACGCGCAAATCCTAAGGGAAGTCTTGAACGAGAATTCCGCGTGATCGTCCCCATCCTACCCTTCCGATTCCGTGCATTCTTCATGTAATTATTTTATCGCTACAAAACAGCATCCCTATACCTTTGGAAGTTTACAGCTTCGTCAGTACACCAATCTTTTCCTGTCCATCACAAAGACAAATAAATATAGAAATAATATCTCTATATTTCGCGTTTCTGTATAATTAATAAATTGTGAAAAATATCAAGAAAAATAAAAAAGAACTAATAATGCGATATAATGGATACCAGTAAAAAAAATCAATAAAGAAAATCGAGAGACGTGGTAAGTGCAGAAAATACGCATACAGATGTGCAATCCTGTGTTATGTGACAAGCTCGAGATATTATTTCCAAAAGGGAATAAATATTCGCATAAATGCTCGGCGAAATTCGGTCGTTAATAACCTTGCGTAAGCGTCTTAAAACGATGAAAATTGAACGAAATTCTGAATGAAGGAGAGAAGACGCGAGGTCGCAGCGTGCGAGAATAAGTGGCGGAATGCCCGGTCAAAATTTACGAGCAATACTTTCCCACCGGAAATTCTCGGGATATTCGTGAATACGGCCGAGCGTTTCCGAAATCGCAAACCACGTTTCGCGTACTCAATATTGTACATTCTCCCTATTTTATCGGTACGGCAGTGTTCATATTTTAAAAACATAAACCGCGTTTAAGTCCGATCTAATGGCAGCTTCTAATTGGTGCTCACGTAACTGCGTACAGAAAGTTTGTATAAAAACATATATAAAACCTTGTATATAAACAATTAAATATGAAATGTTTGTACATTGCATGGAATTCGTGTTTTTCCAATATTTTCATCGAAAGCAGAGATTCCGTTGTATGGACCCTAACAAATTTTTACGAGACCGTCTTCCATTGATTCCATAATTTTTTATATTTACGCATCAATGAGGAGCATTTTACCCGGAACGAACTACTTCGTTCCGATGCTGACGTATTTCTTTTATGAGAGAATCCCTTGCGTGCGCGATGTCCGCCGCAGACGCGATATTCATACAAATAACATTCAGTTTCCCGGCCGTCATGGAATTTACGAGAAAAACCGGACCGAGGGATCGGCGAATTGAGAGTCCGGCAATAGGAATAAATAGCGGAATGTATGTATATTTGACGCGACAATTCTGGTTTACGACTAATAGGAAATCTTAAACGTCCTGCTTCTTCAGGAAATAATTTTTTGCGCTTCATGCAGATAATTAAAAAAAAAACGTTCGATCACTTATTTCAGAAAAAAACTCATATTGTAATAATAATTTTCTCTCTCTTTCTCTCGCACCTACAAACAAATAAAATTTTAATGAAACAGGCTCATTAAAAACATCTCACTGCTCTCATATTTTACTTTCACGAAATTCAAGCCACTAACATTCCCAAGAGAATCATATATAACGAAAAGTTATTCACCAAATAAAAAAGTACCGTTTTCCTTCCAAGGATTCCGGTGTTCCATGGGAGCACAGTTTGAGAAATGCCGCAGCGGAGCGACACGACGCTGAAAACGATGCGAGCGGCGCCGCTGCGCGCTGGCCGAATTCCGGCCGCAGGCACTCAACGCGCGAGTCCGAGCGGCAAGAACTTTCGTTCCTGGGGATTCCATAATTTCGTACTTATCGCCGGGAGCAAGAACGACGCGCTCGTACCAACAATAATTAAGGAACAATGCCCGCTGGCGCGCACCGGTTGCGTAAACGCAAAAAAAAATATGTTTGCGTTAGATTCAACGAACGGGAAAAATAACACGGGAAAAATAACGAAAGCGCAGCACGCTGACGTCCGTGTTTGCGTTCGATTCTTTACGAGCCCATGTAAGCTATGGAATAATATCGCGTGTGAAAAAAATTCAAAATCAATTTATTCGTATCCGATATCGGTAGGAATAAATGTCACCCTGTTCAAATATTCCCGAAATCTGCAGATTTACGTAAGCTAGTTTGCGGCTGGATGATATAACGCGCTTTTCTGTAATAATTTATCGTACGTGAGATACGACGATAAATTAAAGTTATTAAAGGAAAGCCTGTTATATGCTATTAATTGTCGTTATTATATATTATCTGACATATACCTGGAGATCCTATTTCTATTAAATCATACATCTCTACAAAGTAATAAGATGGCTATAAGTTGCACGGTATGCGCGATTAAAAAGCAAGTGCCCCAGTCATAAAGTCCTGACAAATATCCGGTCACAAAGCAATCTTGATTTACGGTGCATTGAATTCGAAATTAACGATCCGTATTGAGGATGCCAACGCAACGTAATGTCTTGAAGAACTTGCACTTCGTGCTCGGAGCACGTTCATGACGAAATGAATTCAACTCGAACGGCGCACCGTTAATTGCGTTATTGAACCGTATTACGTTGCTTCTTTCAGTCAGGCTGTGTTCTTAATTAGCAAGCATCCACATTCGTCGAAGACGGGAGAAGGAAGAGGGTGGAGGGGAGGGGGTAAGAGGAAAGGGACTTCGTTAATGAAATGCCTACGGCAACGTCAAGCGCGAAGACGCTGAAAACGGGCGGAGGTTACCCGATACGTACGTTGTAAGCCAGGAGTATCCGCGGAGTTTAACAGTCTGACAAAATGGATGGCATATTGAATTCGTCACACACAGAGCGAGAGCGTATGTTTCACACGCGCAAAAAACAGCCAGGCTCAACGTCAAGAGCACTATATGGGAAAACGATCGCGTAGCACAAAAAAAACAAGTACTCCCGCGCCCTTGCCGAGTGAGCGAGAGATCAAACATTTCGATTAACAAAGTGCTTGAAACATCAGATGCACAAGCAGTTATCCCGCGTTTGATGGATTCAGCTAGAAATTCAACCAGCATTCGGGGCGATTTGCACGTCCCAATAAAAATGTACCGCGCGTTCATTTTAATTGTAAGCTCCTCTTTATCTTCCACGTGCGATTGAATTTAAATGATGCGCGAGAATGCGTAATATTTAATTACAAGGGAGAATGAGAGAGAAAGGAAAAGAGAGATGTACGAGCGAGAATAGAAGCGTACTTTAACCCTTTGAGTATCAAAAACTCCGCTATTATTTTCCGTGCAAAAAATATCAGACCGTTTCGCTAAAAAAATACGAACACTTTAAATTGATATTACATTTTAAATTACGCTTATAGATATACGTATTAAATAAATTTAGAAACATGCTTAATATATAAGAATGTCATTTATCGATAAAATATTATACTAGGAGATCAAAAAAGTGTTCAGTTAGTCGGTGAATCTAACATTTTCAATGATAATAACACGTACATTATATCGAAATTTTCTTCTAGGTAGAAAAATAGGTAGAAAAATGTTATATCACATTTAGAGTTTTCTCTTTGTTGGAACATCCGGTCAAAGAGACGTAATAAAGTGCCCCTTAGTTAGTTTAGAGTTAGCAAAATTAAGGAGAGGAGCTTTGAAATTATATTTTGGTTATAGTTTCTGTTGTAATTTCTGCGAAATAATTTGTATAATAAATGTTCGTACAAATGTGGCAGAGCCAGTCACGAAAGTAATTAATTTTTCCGTTTTGAGGGACACGCTCTTGCGGAGGAACGTTTCCTCCATTCGCAGCTAACTTTTATTTTTCTTCCCGTTTCATCTCGACTCCTACGCGTCGTTTTCTATTTTACGCGGGAGTGACAGCGAAAAAGAAATAAAATACCGAATGTAACCTAAGTATTATATACCGAGGAAAGAGGAGAGAGAAATTCGCTGGATGATGGTAACGCGAGCTTCGTCTTGAAAATAGAGACTCAAGACGGAGTCTGGGAGTTATAATTGCCAACGCGACACTTCCTGCCGTAGAAAAAACGGGGCGGGGCGGGGTGGGGGGGGGGAGGAAAAAGGAGAGATGAAAAACGAATGAATGAAACGTTCCGTAAAAGTCTATCGACACGCGTGTCGTGCGTGTCGACGGGGAATATAAGGATGACGGTTACATAGCGGAGAATAAAAACCGCGATAGAGGTGGACCGTGGCGAAAAGCACCCGGTTTATTCGATACAGGACGAGGACGAGGCCAATTGGCCCTTTTCAACCCCCGACCAGAGCTTGTCCATCGCTCTCCGTCGAACGCGCGCGCGCGCGCGCGCGCAAGACAAGGGGCGAAAATAGGGACCACCCTTTGCTCTCGTTTGCACGACCACCGGCGACTGTAATTGCCCTCTTCCGCACCGGCCCGACGTTCGATCGTGGCTTTTACGACGGCCGATATGACCGGTTTTACGAGTTTCCGTTCGTATTACGGGGGGGGGAGGAGGGGAGGGGAAGGGGGAGAGGGTTAAGAGGGCGAAATCAGTCGCGGAAGCCGTTAAACCGCGAACGAGCTAAATGCCGAGCCTTAAACGCGTCGGCCGCGCGCTACGTCAAGGAGAAGCGCGATAATTGATACCTGCCACAGATAAAAGTTCCTATATCGCGGGCGCGTTTACGATGCGCCCTCACGTCCGTTAACGTGTCTAACGCCGACGCGATAGTTCGGCTGCGGAAACCTCGCGGTGAAGATGAAAGATTGCGCGTACGCTGGATTGGACGTTCCGCGTTTAAAATGCATTCCGATCTTCGCGTAAAATTCGTCTTTCGAATCAAGCGAACTATTTCTCCGTGTTTTTCACTTTTTTTTTTGTTATAAAAGCATCAGCCTTTAGCAGCATGCATCGTGCTCACATTTAATTTCGGACCGTTTTGCGAAAAGATAGGCACCGTCGATTTTTTTTGTTTTGTTATACGACATCATAGTTTCTCCATTACATCTAAAAAATTTCGGTATGCGAGATAACGCCGGGCGTCGCCCATCCCTGCAGACATATTCGGTTCACGATCTGCCATGTTACATACTGTGTCCGTCCAATTGCCTGCGCTCTCGTAGCGAACGATATTAAAAAAAAGAGAGAGAAAGAGAATAAAGTGGGAGAGAGAGAGGAAGAGAGAGAGAGAGAGAGAGAGAGAGAGAAACAAAACGCGATCGACATTTTACCGACACCTGTCAGACAGAAAATAACTCTTGTCATTGTTTTGGTAGTCAGCAATAGTGCCGATTCTAAAATTGTTATGTCATAGATACAGTATCGATTGTGTAACTCGACCGTCGTATTTCGTACGGCCGTACGTGATGAACAAATTGTACGTCATACGTGTTTCTCATACGTACCGGAAGTCATACTGTCGAAGATTAAATCCGGTAGACACCACGCAAGCGACGCCAAATCACCGATGTCTCAAAACCGCCGGTAAAATATCGAACGAGCTTTTATTCCGTATGTTGTAGAAGTACGTAACAACGTGTATGGTCAACCGACGATGGCAGTTATTTCAAATTATACATTAAATATAAAGCTTTAACCGAGATATACGTTTTCTCTACGCTCTTATTTAACGTATCGCAGCTCGTCATTAATGTACTTTCTCGCGCGGCAGTTATACCTCGCAGGAATTAGAGGCGGACTTATTATCCGAGCTTTTATGCGTTAACAATCAAAAGGCAAACATCCCGGCGAATCCGGAACAATCGCGAAAACTGTCGCAAGAAATATATTGCACCATGGAGATTGCGCCGGTATTACTGATAGCGTACCTCGAATAAGTGCATATGCACCACACAGCGCACCTGGGGCACATTTTGCACCTTAGATTATATTCAAAAAGTAAATGCAAAGCTCTACATATAGAACTATATTTCACGAAACACGTGTGGAGGGGTAGGGTGGAGGGGAAATAGGTCGCTGCTCTTATCTCGAAACACATTATAGGTATAACCTTTTCAGACATGACAAACGACAGTAATGGACGGCTCGCGGGACGGTAAGTGAGGAAAAACTTACGAGGAGCAATGACGCGTCGGATTTTTCATGTAGAGATACGGGCTGCCTGTGCAAAGAGAAAGCGAGAAAGAGAAAGAGAGAGAGAGAGAGAGAGGGAAGGAGAGATCCTCCGTAGAGACTCCCATCGACGGCAGAGTCTATCAAATTAATTGAAATTAATTAATTGGAACAAGATCTTAAGTTCCGACAGAAATCGACGAGCCAGTCGCCGTTCGACTGATGTTTACAAGCGTAAACATCAATTACGTCCGGATGGCAATTTGGTCTTGAGAACCAATTAAAGTGTCAATTAAGACGAGACACGAAGTACTTAACGATATTGTACTTAGGCGACGGCGGCCAATTGTGGTGCGCGTGCAGGTTGCAACGCGGAAGCTTGCATCCTCCGGGTCGTTAATTGACGTTCCGATATTGCTCTTTACGATTACGGCTTACCGCCAAACCGTGTATCAAATTGCGATACGTCGCGTCGACGACGCGCGAGCTCCCTTTCGCCGCGAGAAAGGCATTCCGAAGGGCGCACAGAGAGCCCGGCCAGCCGGATTTATGGCCGGCTAAAAGGAGACTATCTCGCTCGATCCCGCTTTTCCCCCTATTACCGATATTATATTTCACGGTCAAATATTATTACTATATTCACGGTACCGACAGTTCGAAACGTATCGGAAATGTCGGAGTCATAACATTCCCTGTTTTGAAAAAAACCACGCCGGACAAAACCGCACCTCCGCGTTCCTCTCTTTTTTTCTCTGTTGATCTTACGTCTCGAAAAAGTCATGTGTATCCTTGTTATAATCTCGGGGCAACCTCACGTCGTAGTATTCTCTTGAATATATATTTTTGAGATATTTTTAATGTCAAAGTTCATGGAATTCGTGCGCTTTAAATACCGGGAAAGGTTCATATTTAATTAACAGTAAAAATTACAAAACGCTGGAGAATTATAGAATAGACTTTAAACATTGAAATAGATAAATAGACTATCTAAATAGACGTCTCTCATATAATATTAATAGATCTACTTCAATAACAGCTCTGACGCGAAATATTTTGTAAATTAAAATCCAGCTATAAATGGCAGGCTAATAATCGCTGCGGAAAATTCAACTACCGAGCACCGTTTGAAAAAGGAAAAGACGCTTTTGACGCTATCCGGTGCACCGCCGGGCAGTATTCCCTTCGCGCGCAAAGGGGGAAAATGTGGGGAATTTTTCGCGCTATTTCGAGAAGCTCGGGCAGAGAGAAAGAGAGACAGAGAGAGAAAGAGAGAGCGAGAGGTCGCGTACGGCGTTGCACTCAAAATGCAGCGATGATTGTTTACGTCGGCGATTTAATTAAGCTCAGTGTTAATTCAATGTACGTGTTCGGAACAACTAACGAATCACGGCCGCATCTGTGTACCGGATTAGCAGGCGTCCCGTGCAACCTACCCCCGTCGTGACTAAGAAACGTGTATCGTGTACATGAATATGGTGGTAATTAACCGCGATTGTGGCGACAACGCTCTCAAAACATGCGGCGCATGCGAGCCGCTGCGCTTTATCGACGTGAATACTTATGCACGCCGCGTTTAGCTCTCACAGGGAGACGCGCATCCCTCCCCCCCCTCTCTCTCTCTCTCGCGCGCGCGCCGAGTTTATTCAAACAAACGAGATATTTATTCCAACAAACGGCGATTCGCGAACGCGCGAATGAAAAGCGTGATCGTAACGCATATCAGCGATAAAAAAAAAATTCCGATTTGCGTGTCAGTGACTTTTGACGAACTTAAACTCGAGGGAGATGTAAACGGATGGCAGAGAGTCTTACTCTTCGATTAATCTCAACGTTATTTCGACGGAGTCTCATATCCGATGTAACTCCGTCAGGATGTTTAATATCGATTTAAGAAATTTACGAGGAGGACAGGGGTGTATACCGGCTGAATTCTGACGGAGCAAATGTTATTTCGATCCTCGGACGATACGGTGTCGTTATATACGAAATGCGGCAAGCAAGTAAATAATATCCTGCACAACGCGGAACGGATATCAGTTCGGAAGCACAATCGCTCCGCTGTAAACTCCGAACGTACTACGCGCGGACCCCGAACTCGCGTTATTCGTATATAAGCCGGGGCGCGCGAGGCGTTACCGTCAACGTGATAGTCGGGGAGTAACTACATCTAATAATGGTTATCCCTCGTTATTCCTCGCTTATACAGTCCAAGAGTATACTGACAAAGTAAACTACTGCCAGGTGTCGAAGTACGTCCTCGTTAGCGGGTTTACAGCCAGGTCACCATTGTGTAACCACGTAGCCCGGCATTGCATGCAGGCTTGCTTGGCGAATGTCGCGGGCGCATACTGTGCGCCCACCGTCGCGCTACAACGACGATATTATCTTGGTAACGACCGGGCGATAACGAGAGTCCCTTGACTTTTCTGTCCGATCCGCGCCGGCCGCGCCGCTGCGTGCCTAACGTAAAAGGCTAATCCGCTCTCAAAATGTTCCGTGACAATCGTTGCGGTTTCTGTTAATAATCTTACGTTTTAACAACGCCGTAAAACTCGCGCTGCGAGTTTTGATAACCGAAATCGCTCCGCTCAAAAATTATTTTACGGTCTCACGTTAACTGGATTGTCCTCTTTTTATTTCTCTCTCTTCTCTTTCTCTCTTTTAGCGAAAATTTCATAAAATTGTTCCAGTTAGCGAGACTTTTTTCATTTGGATTCTACAGCATTCTCGTACAAATGAAAACGCGCGGAATAGATTCAATTAGCCGATACAGAATATCCCGCGCAATTATTCGCGTAAGGTAATGCCGATATCCTTCGGCGACTGTTGAACAGTTCGTGCCGTCAGGTGCCAGAAATCCAAACGTTTCCTTAAACCCACACCACGGCACCTTTGTGCCCGGGTCGAATGCCCGTCCGTCGGAGGAGAGAGCGGCTACTATATATATAGGTACCTCTAGTCGCGACGCAAATTCCGGGTAAATAGCGTAGCGAAATGTAAGACGGAAGGCGGGCGAGAGAGGGTGATGTCGCTCGACGAGAGCGAGACAAATGGCGAATCGATGCCTCCATTTGCTTCGACCCACCCCCGCCGGCTGTGGGGTCCTCGCCACGGTAGCGCCTCGCTTCTTCGTTGTCGCTACCGGCGAGAGGGTGACGGTTATTGTTAGTGAAAATCTGCCGCAAGCTTCCAAGCGCGGCTCGGTGGAACGTGCCCTATACACCGCTATCCGCCTCCTCTTCCCCCTGCCCCTCGTATGTTTCGCCAGCGAGCTGAGGACCGTCTGAGGCAACCCCGAGGAAAATTCCACGTCGGTATCGGAGGCAGCCACCGCCGCCGTCGCCTGCGACGTCAGCCCCATTGTGGCAACTTGATTGGTTTGCTGCTTGATACGATGCACCCGGCGAGAGCCTCGTGTCATAACCGGCGAGACGAGTTCTCTCGCAGCGAGGCGGTTGCCGCCACGTCGCGCGCGAGAACTGCACCTTGCTCCGCGCAGAATCTCGTTCTATAGCTGCATCTCGGCCGGCATGTCGTCAAACGTCTTGTCAATCGTCGGCGCGATCCGATTACGAAATTTGGTCCTTCTCACGGTGCCCCACGGTTTCCGGTACGTATATAGCGTCGTCTCGCGTGAGGGTAGAGTATTACTTGCGTGCACCGCGCGCGGCCGATTTAACATCAACGCGTGTCACAGACGAGCGTATACGTTTATCGCTGAGCGACGATGAAATATGAATGACACCAAATGACTCGCGCGCGCATGAATATCAAAAGTGTTTCGGCCGCGTATCCGCGCGAGGGTAAATTTAATGTATGTTTTTTTCCTGAGATCAACCCCCGGTGATTTTGCTGAACGCCGCGGTCACTCGTCCGGTCGGCCTAGAAATCCGGGACGCGTTCGTGATTTATATACTTAATGCAGCCCACGGGCAGCTTCTAAATCCGATTTCTGAAGTCTGGATTCGTTAGTCAGTGATATCACGTCCCCGCGCTCGATCGAACAGTCGTATCATAATGGACGGGGCGGCACACCGTGACTACGAACACGCGGTGGAGAAGGGGGGGGGGTGGCGGTATAGCGTGCGGCGGCGGGCGGGGGAGAGGAAAACGAGCTTTCCCGGAAATCTCGCGAATTCGATCCATAAATAAGCCCGCGGAGGCCTATCTCAGCAATCTAACGAACTTGTAACCCTAAAATACTCCAGGAATAGCTCCTCGTCACGAAGTCTCCCGTGGCACCGCGGGAGTCGAAACCCTCCTCCCCCCCCCCCCGGGCTCTCCTCCCGCGGCTTTGCGGTTTTATATACACGATATAATGTGCGTGATATAATCGATAGCAGGCATTCCGCCGAGATGAGAAGCCCCGTCGGGGGCGTTGTCACTATCTCGCGCGGGATCTCGATAGGGTAAATTCAGAGATGAGCACCGGCAAGGAGATAGCGGGGAATCGCTGATCGTATACGTGAAACGGAAAGTCGATACGCTCTCTCTTCCCCCGATTCTCAAAAAATTACCCTCCAAGCGACGAAACAGAAATTCCGATGATGCGTAAGTCCCCCATTATTCGAATTAAAGTGAAATCTCATAAATATCAAGGATTAAATGTATACAATGCGCGGATGAATTAGCGGATGGTGGACAAATGTATTTGCGCAACGAGATTTATTGCAATTTATTTTCGTAACAGAAATCATTGATTTTTTTCTTTCAATAAATATTTATTTATTGCGCTTCGATAATGTCCAACGCAAGTGCACTTGTAATCGCAATTGCGAATGAATAAAATTATTTGTCTACGAAAATCGTATTATTTATCGCTACTCTCCTCGCATTTCCAATTCCTCAATCGAGAGATTGATAGAGAATCGCTCGCCGAACTGAAACGAAAATGTCTGCCTCTCGCAGCGAAAAGGCGCGAGGAGATATTTGTGTAATACCATCAGCCGCGGGAAGGGAAAGACAACAGCATGCATCAGATTTTGACAGACAAACAAGATGCAAAGTGGCTGCACTCTAGACAAATAATATGCATAAATTTACATATTGTGTAAAAGTTTGCAAATCTTGAATGCAATCCGGGCGAAAAATAAAATCACCGAAACACTAGTGCTTCGCAAAGTGCACGCGCGAGGTGGTACGTCAATCTGCATTAAAGTTCAGCGTATCGCCTAATCCAAGGAGGAGCGCGCTCGTCTTCGTGCCTTCTCTTCGGAGTACGATGTGCATGAAAAATCCACGTCGACAAGTTTACAGAGTCGGACAGTTAACGTGTCCTTAATAATTTCTCTAGCGCGTAAAAAGAAGAAACTGGAATTCTTTCGCGCCTTCCCGTAACTCGCCGTTTCGTTTCACAATTACGCGGCAATTTCAACGCCTATTCCACGGTACTTCGCCCGCGCGATTCCACATGACGTACCTTCAGCCGGGAGTCGAGAACTAACGCTTTTCTGTAAGCCGTATCCCGTTGCAAAATATCGTTACGCATTTGTCACCATAAACACATTTCTGAAGTGCTTTACTCGTCGTTGTAAAGGAAAGCCGCGTGACAGTAGCGACTGTGCATCTTCGCCCGGCACAAGTGTACCGAGTTACCTGCGCTTCTCCCCGACACTGTGTATGCATCCGCGCGCGCACAATGCCCCCCTCCCCCACCCCCGTCCGCCAGTGTGCGGCATTAGACTTTCACGTATTCACGCGGGACGCGCCGGGTACCGCAGGAAGCACACAAGCCCATAATGCCGGCTTGCAGTACATGCAATATGTACCCGTTGCGACGCGTATCACGATGTTACGCGAATAAGTGTGTGCACGCGCTCGACGTCGACACACCTGCGTTACGTATCGCATATATATAGACGACATGCAGCCGTTACTCCCACTTAATAATACCCATATACAGGACCGATTTGTAAGATGTGATTTACGCGTTACTTCTCGCACGCCGCATCCTCGAGATATGGGACCGCTTAGCCGTTGTCAGTGAAATTTAATATAGCTGGCGTTTCGTAACAGAAAAAAAAATAACATTATTGAAATGACGAATGATTAATCCTCGCGCGATCATTAATTGTGAAAATTATTGCCGAATTATCGCAACTCCTCCCGTTCAGTTTCGTTTAACGGAAAATGCTGCAGGGAAAACCGCGAGACTTTCCCTTTTACATATACATATATCTAATCATCAGACGCGAACGGTTTGATCTCGTTTAATAATAACTCGAGTCACACAGCCTTCATCGCGATATTGCCCGGGCGGAAATGAAACCACGTCAGATTGATCAGTTAAAGCTCGATACAAAAGGCGGGCATTCACGTCACGAGATGTCGGTCGAGAAAAAAAAAAAGAAAGAAAGAAGGAGTGCGTATATCGCGTTCAAGAGCATGGAGGGAAAACTTAGTCGACAAGTAACAATGGCTTTTTGTCAGCCTACCACGAGCCTCGGCGCGCTCCGGCAATATAAGAGGCACGAGAACCCTAGATCACGGCCTCTTCATTCCTCTCGAAAAAGTCGACCGGAGTCGATATATTGACATATCGATGCAGCGCACATGTAACTTGTTCTCGCCTTTGTGCATTTAGGTCAACCCTCTCGATACGGCCGACATAATCATACGCGCCCTTCGCGCGTCCTGCCCCTTTCTTCTCTTCGATTCATCTTACTGTCTCTTCCGCCCGTTCGATTCTCTACCTGCCACAATGATGAACTCGAAAATGCCGTGATACATGTACCTAATGGCACTGATATTCTTCGCGGCTTTATATCGAGGACTTCAAATACTCAACTGATCTCCAAATTTTGCTTCAGTAGAAAATTTATAAATTCCCTACTCTCTAAATCTGAATCAGTGGATACTGGATAATCACCGATTATCAATGGTTATTCTTGAACGCATCAGTCCCTGCAAATATGTTACTGGCAATCAGTGAAATACAACTCCATTGTCTCTCAGAAATCACCGATAAATAAGTGAATAATCGCTCGTTGACAAATCAGTGGACTTCGCTATTCTAGCTAAGTGCACAGCAGATTCAGCTCCGTTTCACTTATTCATTATAACGATGCAAATAAGCGTGACTTAATCAATGACTTTTCCGTTGGTACAGATTTAGAGAGAAACACTTTGAAATATTACTACCAATAATAATCACGTCAGAGTCTTTCGGGTTGATGATTCGCGTTTCAGAAAATTGCAAGCGAGATTTGTCGGAAAACGTCACGACGTGTACGCAGCTTAGGCGACGTTTTCTTGTCACGTGAAGAAGTTTCCCCGTAACGGATGGCGGGCGGCTTCTTTGTCATTCCGAACGGTGAAAAGGCCGCGTCGGCTCTAACTCTTCCGTCAGCCCGCGTCATTTCTTTTCAGACGGAGATTTCGGCGGGCGATAAGAGCGAAACTCGCGACCGGGTCTTTAAGGAGAAGAGCTCTGCCGCGCGTTCAATATCGTCGGGTTTAATATAAAACACGACAGGGCGTCGCGCGGAGCTACTTTGCGCATCCAGGTCGTTCTACTTTTTCGACGGGCGGTCCGGCGTAGTGTCAGATGTTAATAATGTCAAACTTTTCCGCGTTCTTAAACGGCGAAGGAGGACGTTTTATCGGAGCAACGACGTCAACATCGCTGCAGGCTCTCGGCTGTCCATTTGTTCACGTCGATAAATAAACCACAGTTACGTAATAATTAAAATACAACGAGGAACTATTTCCGCGGAATTTATTGTACTGTCTGTAACGGAAGCAACTACATTGATGTAATTTTCCGTAATTGTCTAATGTAATGTTGCATAATCACAATTTTGTTAAATGACAGATGAGTTTCCGGTTTCCGGTTTATTCTTTAAAAGAATTTGTAATTAATTTTACATTTTATCTCGCTCATTTAAAACGTATATCATAATTTGTGTAACAACCAAATACGCTGAACGAGCACGAGAAAATAAAGTTGACATTTAAGGTTTAATTAAAAATATAAAGAAACGAGCCATCATGATGAAGATCTTTGCTTGAAAGCTCAAAAGTTCCATCTAAAGCCCCTCGTGTGCATTTTCAAGGAAGCAATTAATTAATTGCCAGCCACAGCGACACAGTTTGCACACGGCTGCATAATGTTGCGCGCGGCAATCTTCGGCGCGTCGCGTCGCGGGGAATGAATCAGCATCGAAGTTGCATCTCTCCCTTGGTTGCCCGCACGAAAATCGATTATTATAGCTACTCGCTCGTTCCGACAGCCGTCGACAATTTCATTCTCGGCGGTTACTCGACCGGTGCCCTGCGCGTCTCTTCCCCCGCTCGAGCTCCGCCCGTCTCTCCCGATCATCATGTTTCCGCGTTTGGAATCCGCACACGGGGCCGTATACACACGGACTCTCTGGATCGTGCGCCTAAGGCTCGACTATTTGAAACGGAACGATGTTTCGAACGTGCCTTCTGGCGCGTAGAATTTTATCCCGTCCGTATGAGTTACGGGCAGCGTCCGTTTACAAGCGTTTATCTCTCGGCACGTTACCCTTTCCAGGGATCAGGTCACGGGAACGCGCACGAATTTCGACGACGGGCCACGCGTGGTTCCTTCGATTTATGCGATTTACGCGCGGTCAACAAACGTAAAGCGAGATTCGCGCGCGACCGGAAGCCGAAGACGCGCGAACGTTATACGCCCGCGTGTGCCGGTCGGATTTACGCTACGGGGATGCATATATGTCTCACGCGATGTAGCCGCGTGTGTAACTACCGTATTCCCCGTAACACGACGCGTCTGGATTACATCGCGCGCGTGTAACGCGCGCGAGTCGCGGCAGTGCAGGCGGGAGACGATATGGTGCGCGTGCGTACGTGTGCATGTGTAAGTATTAGGCAAATGTTTCCACGTATAGCGGGATTTATTTCCACGGTGGACAATTAGCGAGATATTTATGTGGCTTGCACGGCACGCCATCGTCCGCGGCCGGTGCCTAATGTAACGGGGCACACATACGTAGAGCGTGCGTTACATCGCGTAACGGTAACGTGTCGTCGGTGAGTCACGGTCGCTGTATTGTATGACGATGAATATGTGGCAGCGTTACTATATCGCGCGGTGCGGCGTGGCGCAATTAAGACTACTCCGGCGGCGGTTTATCAAGCCGGTAGATTAATAAATTGGTAGACGTTTAGATTGCTAAGTATTCGCTGTCATACCCCCACCGCATTCGTTTTAACGCCTCGCCCCCGAACGAATGGTGCAATTAATCGCCGAGCTGCGGAGCGCGCGCGGTTGGAAGGAACGAGAGTCTTTCGGCGACTATTTAAAATAGCCGGAAATAGCGTCCTCCGGCGAGGAAGGAGAAATAGGGCAACAAAGAGAGAAAAAAAAACGCGCGACTTTGTCTCGGTTTCATTCGGACCAGAAACACACACCCGACTCCCGCCGTTCTCTCGCCGTTCGTCAACAACGTCGCACCAATTTGTCAGCGCCTTGGAAGCGGCCCCATTCCAAACGGCCCTTCTCCCTTCAGCTTCAGCCCGGCCTCGAGGCGGCTTCCCCTTCCTCAGGGATTTAACGAACCGCATTTTCACGGTGGCGGTGACACGTCGTCGTTCCGAAGACGAGAAGCCACGAAGAAATGGTCAGGGCTTTGTCAACCTCGGCGGCCATGCCGCCAGCTCCGCCAGACAAGTAGAGTTTCCCCTCTCGAGTCAGCCACGAATTCGCGCACGTCTTACGTGACGCGAGGTCGATGCATAATAGTCAGCTTGTTAAATTCTAGTTGTATATTTAAAAAAAAAGGAGAGAGATTGCACGGTCATATGTCATGCGATTTTGATATGCCATATTCACGTCAGAATTATAAAGTAGGATAAAAAAAGTGGAGGCAATGTAAAGAAAAGAAACATGATGTGACAGCAAGGACATTTTGATTATTTGTCGTACGTTCGTTATTTGTCACGTTAACAAAATTCTCTAGAATTTGCGATGAACTAACTAGAATTCTAGATCGAAGAGGACTATTTTGAACGGTCATGCGATTTTGATGCCACATTTGATATTCACGTCAGAATTATAAGTAGAATAAAAAATAAAATAAAAATAATGTAAAGAGAAAAAAACATGATGCAACAGCAAGGACATTTTGTCGGTTATCTACCGTATATGTTACATGTCGCGTTAACAAAATTCTCTAAAATTTGCGACGAATTATCTAGAATTCTAGATCGAGGAGGACTTTTTTTGAACGGTCTAATCAAAAATTCCCGATAAAGGACAGCTATCGGTTGGATCTCCTGATAGAATAGTGATAATAGTGATGCGAGTCCGAGGAAGTTACCTATCTACCACCCGTTCGCCGGGGCATTGTTTTCGGAAGTTACACTCGTTAGACCGGACAATGAAGATTTGTTCGCGAGCAAACGTGGCGTGGCGAGCAGTGGCGTCTCGTCATGCGAGCATTTCTGAAACGTTGGAGCTCCATTGTGCTCACCGTTGGGATTCAAGGGGTTAAACCATCAACCCTGAACGGCATCGCGTTATAACCGTGTACCATGTACCGTTGTATCCGAATTATAAAGAAAAACTTCGTTTTCCCGGCGCTTTTATGAAGACGGATGTAAATAAACGCGAAAAAAAAGCGCGGAAAGAATTAACGTTTTCCAAGGAACGCTGCCTCACGGGCAGCGTTAATATCCGTTTTACGCGATGCACAGCCTTTGCGCGTATCTCTCTTTCTCTCTCTCTCTCTCTCTCTCTCTCTCTCTCTCTCTCTCTCCGCATCGGCCGTAAAGCTGCAGCATACCCGGCGCGTTGACTGCTAATCGAAGAGCGCTAAAATATATTTCAACGTGCAGGAGCCATTTGCCGTGTATTATTTCACATGAATACGCGCGCGCGCGAGCGCGGGCGGAGCAAACAGCCGCGCGCGGAACAACAAAAGTAATATTTGTATATGGCACAGGTGCAGCTGGCCGCATTGTGTAACAAACGATTTCAGCGGAGACACACCGGCCGTGATTTGACTTATTGAACTTACTCATTAAGCGGATTTATCGAAATCCAATCGACGTCCTGTTTACGATGCTCCCGCGGTATGGAAATCGATTCGTATAGTTAAATTACCCCGTTGGCGATAACGTCGTTGATGACGGAGTGGTCCGCGTCAAGATAAATGAGCGTCGCGATCGTGAAACCCGATAAGAGAAATATAACAATCCTCCCCCTCCTCGAAAATACTGGCTACGGTGATATTCCACAATTTTTTTTTTTTTTTAATATCGTCAATCTTTTTTAAATATCAGACAGACATAAACAGAGGGATGGCTGCAGCGACAGCGACTTCGTGATTGATTTAGCGTTCTCGGATGGAGGATCCCGCGCGATTTAATTAGCTCCGTGTTCCGCGAGCTACATCTATTAAATGCATTTTAGCGATTAATAGGTAATTACACGCGTCATGAAATATATTGATCAAGGTAGCGCAGAAGTACAGATTCGAGCGATGTAATTAGTACATTTATATAGAATAACCTAGTTTTTGTGGAGTTTGTTAGATCCTATTAGAGAAGAGCTGGTTCTAAATTATGTACAAGATTGAAGACAATTTGTTTGAATATTCCTTTCGTGTTCGATATTGGATCTCTATGACGTAATTATCGTATTTTCGACATGTCTGCTAATTACTAAATTCCGTCGAAAAGTGGCATTAATGAAAAATTATAAATAAAATCAGAAACTTTTAATTAATCTGTAGTATCAATAATATTCAATAAATAATCATTGCAAAAACGTTGTTATAGCGAATCGTCAGTATCGAAAAAATTAATTTTTAAATTGATCTGCTTTTTAATAAATCTGCTTTCTGTATTATCAACTTACATTACACTGTTATAAAAGCAGAACATAGCAATTAAATATTTCACAATATTTTGTCGGCAATCTGCCGATAAAACTTTTGTTAATTTTAAATGTGAATCGATTTTATCTTCGTTCTAAATATGAAATCAAATTAGATATGCGAACTTCGAGATCGACGATCGGTGAATCTGGATATCCATTCGATATCCTTCACGAGCAACAGGAAGAGCAGGAAATTCCAACATTCGGTTGATTTGAAGCAGTAATTTCACCTGGATAGTCCTTCTCCGATTACTTCCGACTTTGCGACACCTTGCTGAATCGCAAGACAACGTCGGATATGTTGATGAAGTCTGACAGAACATCGGTGTGGCGGTTCCCGTTGAGAATCAAACCCTAGATTACTCAAGTCCTAGCAAAGGACGACGACGACGACGACGACGACGACGATGAGAAGGAGGACGACGACGACGATGACGATGATAACAGCGACGACAGGATCTTCTGTACCTCAGATTGAATCTGCACAGATCGGCTAAGAGGAGCAGCCTCGGGGTAGACCGATCGCGGGAGATGGGAGGGTCAATGGGTGAGAGGGAAAAGAGAGGGTTGCACAGCCTGAAAACGTGGAAGCTGCAGAACGGTCGAGGAAAGGAGGTCAACGACGTCCTTAAGGATTTCGACGAACTCGAACGAACGGGTCTTGGACTTGGGAATGCCATCGTCGCCCGACGTTATCCCGTGAAGTATGAAGGTAAAGAAGGTAAGGGCGGGACAAGAGAGAAGAGGAAGGCAAAAGACGGAGGAGACATTGAGATGGAAGGCGGTGGCAGCGACTGGGGGTGAACGGGGGGGGGGAGGGAGCGGGAAGCGAGAAGCATCCTTCGACGGACCACGAGTACCTGGGCTCCCGCGGGATCTGACGCTGACCGAAAGCCAGAAATAGAAGAGAAAAGGCGAAGCGAGACTAAAGCGATACGACGAGAGAAGTAGCCGAGCGTGGAGGAGGGAAGGACGGGCGGGAATCGGAACGGAGAGAGCAGACGTTGCAGGGAAAAATGCAAAATTCCACTCCCTCCTGTCGGCATTTCCGATCGACGTTCCTTTTCTGTTGCGGCAATCGTCGCACTTATCATGAAAAATTATATTGGAGGATTATTTTTATATATTCGCGGAAAGACTTTGATGGAAAAAGTTTCTATATTACCTGTGAATTTTAAAAACAAAAAAAAAACATTGTTTATATTCATATGATCCCGAATAATATCAGATGACGGAAGCAATCAACATTGCCGCAATACTGATTAGATAAATAATTTAGATAAATAATTTAGATTAGAACACCAATAATCTTAATCGAAAAACTAGCTAAAAGAACATTGTTCACGCATCGAAAAAAGTATAAAATTAAAAGAATACTAGAGTAGCGAGATCTAAGGACGAAGATTAAAAGAGGTGGAAGGAGTAAAGCGCGGATATATCCCTCAACGCATCACGAGTACCTGAACTCCCGTGGGATCCAGCACTGACCGGAAGCAAGAAATAAGAGAAAAGAAGACACGAGACTAAAGCGATACGACTCGGGAGTAGCTGAGCGTGGAAGGGAATAGAGAATAGGAATCGAGACGAGAGCAGCAGTTTCCTACGAAAAACACGAAATTCTCCTCATTTCCTCAGGTCGCCGTCGACAATTCCGATCGACATTTCCTCTCTTTTTGCGACAATCGTCGCGGCGCTTACCGTGAAAAATTACGTTAGAGGATCGTTTCTCACGGTGAGTGGCTGTAAGGACATCGTTTGGGTACCAAGAGACAGAGAGGGTCGCGAGAGTACGAAACAAAAATAGCAGCAGACTAAAGGTGAAGCTTAAAACTAGATAAAATGAGAGACGGAGCTATCCCTCAACGCGGCGGCGAAGAAGCGAGGGAAGCGAGAAACGGAGAACGGAAAAAGGAAAACGAAAGGAAGCAAGAAACGGAAAAGAGAGAAAACGAAATTGTCATTAGAGAGAAACTTTCAGAATTTCTTTCGAATTAATAAATAAAGTGTTGACTTTTTCACAATTTATGTCTTTACATAATTATTTATACTCTCGTAGTTCAAATTAATTTCAAATTAACAAGAGTTAGAGAAAATGTTGATCAAACAAAGATACAACGGTAGAAAAAATAAGGTTAAGGGTTAAAAGGCGAAGAGGGTAGAACGGGCATGTTGGCCGTGATACGACACGGGTACCAGAACTCTCGCGGGACTCCCCGTGACTGACCGGAAACGAGAAACAGAAAGGAGAGACGGCGAATCGGGAGACTAAAGCGATATACCGGGACGAGAAGTGTGGGAGAAGAAGAATGAAGTAGCGATCAATATGAAGATCGCCGTTTCCGCGGGCCGACAAAACTCGATCCCGTCCCTTTTGCATCGCGCAATCTCTATGCAGAATTCCCATTCTACCAAACTTTATGACAAAGAGTAAATATTTAAATTTTCTTGCATACGCGCACAAAACATATTGAATGCGCGCCTGGGAGAGAGCGCGAGTAGAGGAAGAAGGAAATTCGATGAACACCGTCGAAGGTAGTGGCAGTGAAGGGAGGGGGAGAGGGAAAAGAACATTTTCGATAGGCAGCGAGACGAGATTTTACACTGAGCGAGCCGGAGAAAAAGAAGAGGTTAGAGTCTAGAGAATAGGAGAGCGGTAATAAGTACAGAGGACCGGAATCACACAAAACGGTGACAGCGTTTGTGACTCCTCTATTCTTCTCCGGGAGGGAATTCGCCCTTTGAATCGACAACGGTTTACGTATCGCGGCAAAATCTTGCTGCGGAAGAATAAACGCGCAGTTATGTCGAACGTGTTAAGGCAAGAAAGGCGGGAGCAGATAAAGACATAGCGAGACGTCAGACGGAAAAGATAAAAGAGAGAGTAGAAGAAAACGGAGCGGAACATCCTACGGCAGACCACGGACATCCGTGTAGCCGGGAGGGGGAGGTGGGATGGGTGGGATGGGGAAGTCTCAGTGCTGACCGAAAGCCAGAAATAGAAGATAGAAAGGAGCGCCGAGACTAAGGCGACATGACCGGAGCAACGGAGCGTGTGAGGGAAACGAGACGGCGATGAACACCGGTAATTCCGACCGAGCCGATGTGCTCGCTGCCGATCCAATGGCTGATTCCGCGAAAGCTTGTCCCTCCTGTGATATATTTTTTATCTCTTCCGTGAAACAACGTAGAAAGGTGCTCTCCCAGCTGCAATCCTTCCCAAAGTAAAACTATATACAATAAAAAATATATATGTACATATATAATACGCGTCTCGCGCGCGCGAGTGTTGGTTGGTACAAGTTCGTAAAATTAATAAAAAATACGAAAGTACGGAAAGAGCCAAATATACCGCGGCGAAATATGCAGCAGCGGAGTAATTATAAATCCTCTGCGAGAACAAGCCGCGGTTTACGTAGCATTTTACATGTATAAAATCGTACGCATAACCGAGAAGTGCGCGGCCAGGGAGGAGGGGGGAGGGGGTGGGAAGGGGAGGCGCGCGGGAGGGAGGGGTGGTTACGGCAGGCGCTGGTACAATGCGCGCAAGTTCGCGAAAGGAGAGGAAGTCTAGTGAAAAGGCGGAATAATTTACCGGTATGAACTGAATTCCGTCGTACAAGTTGGCAACTCCGCCCCGACATTTACGAAGGCTGCCAGCGTTAAAAGCGATATTCCGTAAGTATAGCCCAACTTTCGCCTTTGATACTCTTGGACCGTGCCCGCTCTACGCGCTCGCGCGCGCGCGCGCGCCACGCCGGGGCTACTAACAGCACGAACTTTTCCGGAGGAACGAAGTTCAAGATGAAACCACTCGTCGAACACGCCCGAGTAATCCAAATAATCGACGTCCCGACGTGCATGCACTTCACCCGTGCCTCCGCGGAATATCGATTAGTCTCGATGCCCCGATAACTCGATTCGACTCGTCGTATAACTTCTTTAAACATAGCCAACACGCGGTGCCGGCGCGGCCGCGGCGCGGCGGTCCACCTCGCGACTCTCGTGAATATACGGCATTTGCCAGTGGATGATCTGCTATCGTTAAAGCGTAGGATTGAAACAGTATTACTGGGGAAGCGGAGCTGAAACCCGTCCGCATTGATATTACGTTATCTCAATGTTATCCATGCATTACGACGTGGGTCAAGAATCCACTTTTCAAATATCATCAATATTCATTGGAATATTTAACCTCCCATAGCTCGGTATGTTCTTTCAATATCGCAGTTCTGCGCTCCGCACTTCGTTATTTTTTAATATATATCAATTTATATTAATACTTTTTAAATAACTGCTTTATATTAGAGATTTAATATTACTGAAATAAATATTGTGCCGAAATGAATGTTAACAAGTGTGTTAACATTATTCCTGCAATTATGTGGAAAACCGTTCGTAGCAATTTTCTAGAATACAAACTTCCAGATTTCGGCACGTTTGTTTCGAGTTCAATGACTAGCTGTGTGCTTAGCGACTCCTCGTTAATGTAACTTTATACATGTCGTACCGGTAAGTCAGAAATGTACGCTACAGCGGAGCGGAAACTTCTGCTCGCTAATCGGAGGAACAGTTCACGCCCGAAATCGACCCTGACTGGGACCAGCGAAGCCCGACGAGCCTCGGGAGTCACATTAACACTCTTAACATGGGCTCTCTATCGCGACTAATGGAGGTTCTCGGTTTCAAGCACAGCGGGCCATAGGTACGGTACTTAACTCGTACGCCTATCTGCGATTACCATGAGAGAGAAGGCTGGGTACGAGAGGGTGCACGTGACCGCCGAGTGTTTGCCAAAAGCGTGATCCACTTCCGGTTCAATTCGAGCGGTAGCTAAGCGGTACGTTAGCACCGGTCAAATTAGCATACCTTGGCGAAGTGATCGAGAATTAGCGTCATTCGCGAAATTCAAATGCCGTTTTGGCGACAGCTGGGCGTGAATCTTCTAAGAAGACAAAAGACCGAACGCTCGATTCAAAGCTCGCGAGAGACCATCAGGAGACGCCGGAAACCAATCGAAGAAAAATATTACGGCAATTATAAAGTTGACACGCTTATGAGATGATGCAAGTAAGAACCGCCATGCGATAAAATACAGATAATCCGCGGCGAGTAAAATTTTAGCGAAATCTCAGTGAATTTATCTGCATTTCCTACGGCGGCGGCGACATTCGTGACGTAATTAAATATTACATGCATTCCTGTTAGTACTTCTCCGCCGGTCCTCAGCGCGAAGATTAATATTTCACGGCGACGGAGCGCGCACACGTCGGACGACATCCTGAGAAAAACATTTCGCGAAGAGAGAAGAAACTCCGGGTCTAGGCGATTCTAACTGACGTATACTCAAGTTAAATATCTACCCGGGACGATGAGAGAGATTTTGCATATTTCGTTGTGTGTACACGAGCAACGGTGAAATTTAAGATTCAACGATTTATTCGTCGTTTCCAGGATTATTTATCGTGAACAAAGATTTTTAGACTTTTTCGTAAATTTACGATTATCTTAATCGCTGTGCAATATAAGTCCATTTATCTCCTGTTAACGCTAACGATCGTGAAACGCAAATGCCTGGTCGCATTTATTCCATGGCCCGGCACCGGCTAACGGCAATTAGCGTTTGCGACTCGGCGATGTCATATTTTCACAGGACATCCACGCCGGACGTCCTGAGTCGTCACGTCCAATGTGCGATCGTAGAAAAATCGTGCTCCACGGTGCTGTCGTAGATAGGGAGCCGCGCGCTCCCGATTTCCTAGGATTTCTTCTCGCGCGAGTGGGTGATCCCGCCGGGAACTAGCGGGTGTCCCATTGTCCGCGTTCGCGGGAGCATAGTGTGGCGTTTATATCCGCTGGCACCATACGCGAGACAAAGTGCGAGAACCGGCAGGAGGTCATAGATCTCTCGATCTTACTCTCCGCCGCTCGAGATTCGCTCTCTTACATGGCCGTTTCTTCGCCATAAATCTCTCACTTTCGGATTGCTTTCACGTATCGTCACACTGCCGCGGCTGATTCGCGAATCTACCGCGTGATACCCGCGTTCAAAGCGCGGCGACGTCCGACCGTTTTCCACCCAATAGCGAACAAAAATTTAGTACAAACGACGTTGACGTTAACTGGCAGGGAAGATAACGAAACTATCTAGCTCGAGTGGGAAAATGAGATTGTAAATTTTAAATTCATGTTATATAGAATTCATTGCCTTTCTCGTGACAAAGTAATAAGTCGCCGTTTAATTGTGACCTAATTAAGGAGCCGCGTTATTTATTAATGTCGATAAGTTTTTCTGTCTAGAATAATAAATCTATTAAGTGCATAAAACATGTCATAATATGTGTTCCCGTGCAAATTTTCATGTATATCCATCGCCGTCCTAAAAAACGGCCATGAATCTGATTTCGCTATTATGATCTGACTTGATGCAAAAGTGATTCATCTTTCAGATTCCTGTGAGAAGTGGAAAGCCAGATCTTGAAGAATGTGGGTCAAATAAAATTGTGGTTGAAATCTCGCCCGCTATCTGGAGCACGCGATAATAAATTCAAATGTGATCAAACGCTTTTTTTTCCGTTGCGAAATATACGGTGGAATTCGGATTCGCTCGAAATAATGATTAACGTCATTCATTTCATAATGCCGGCGGATGGCTCGTGACCTCTCTCATTATGCGGTAACGTCGATCGATCGAATCAGCCACTTCTCCCACCGCAAGTAAATCGTAGAATTATTCACAACGTGTGACATTCCGGAATGTCTCATGCAAATTTTATTCAGCATTCCTAAATTCAAAGTATATCATTAACCTTCTCCTTATATAAGCCATCCTCTCAGAAAAAATGGCTGCTCTCCGTGTAAAATATTGCCGCGCCTAATGACAGGATAACGTAGCACCAAGAAATCCTTCTCCAAGAGATATGAACATTTTTGCCAGAAAGAGGAGAGAGGGAGAGAGAGAGAAGGGGAGGGAAGCGGTAAAAGACGAATAATTCAGCGTAATCTAGAGACGCACAGTTCCGTCAGTATATTTTGCGTTTGGTGGCGCTTATCGTTATGCACGCGTGATAACCGGGTATCGATCACGTTATATTAAATCGGTCGGACAGCAGGCTTACATCGGTGCCTACAGGAATTTTTGAAGAGTACCGGCTTCCCGCAACGCCCCAAATGTGTTGAATTCCTGTCGGCGGCTCCCGCAGGAACGATAACGGAAGCGGATAGTTGGCGCCACGCCAGACGACACCCCGGGTTCTTTCTCGCTAACTTACGAGCGCGTACCGTCGCATCTACCAACACACCGCGCGCCGATAGCGGCGTGTACACGGAGATACGTGTACGTCTAGCTCTCTCTCTCTCTCTCTCTCTCTCATTCTCTTCCTCTTCCTGTACCCACCGAGTAATAATCCTAACTCGCAGGTTAGCCGGGCTTAATTAGAACGGGGGTTAGTGGCTTGGTAGGTATAGTCACATCTCTATTATCGGATACCGTTAGATATCTTGCTTCACTTTCCGCTCTTCCAGTCTCGTGCTTATCAAGAATACTCCGATCCGGAACAAACGAACCGTATCGACGAAGTTGTTCATCCATTGAGACCCCGAACCCGTTTAATTTCAGTAGGATAAATTTTCCCGCTCGAGCGGAATTTAGGTAGATTATATGCCGACGTAAGTGCACGTCGTGGCATATACGATAATATATCGGGAAAGGCTCTGGTAGAATGTTTTTCTCTTATTCAAATTGACCATTAATCTCAAATGCTATATAGTAAAGAGTGCACGCGAGGAAGGCACATTTATACCGACCAACGTGCCGCGAGGAGAGTCACTAAGTCAATATGTCCTACACATTGACTTAGTGAGTTTTTCCAGCGAGTCGACGATATATCGCCTTCAGCACACGCTTTCTTGCGACAGACTGGAGGCCCCTGGGAAACGCGCGAGCACAGCTATCCAATTCGATAAAATGGCTTTTCTGGGTTTCGCCAGGGTATTCCGAGTTATCAAACGTCGATCAACCTGGCGCGATACCGCCGCCGCCTGGATCGGCCAGCGACCTGTCAGACCTGACGGGATGACCGCGAAGGCCAAAAAAAAAGGAGACAGAAACCTTTTATGTGTAACACGCGCGACACGGAGGGGTCGGAGCGCCGCGCCGCCGACGAGGGGAGACAGACAATGCAAAACGCGTCCCTTCCCGGATGGGGGGTTAAGCGAGCCACAATGCGACCGTAACTTAACTCTCGAATTTCACTGCTTTTTTCCCTTCCACTCAATTTACCCCCATTGATACGCCTGAATCGCGCAACAGACGCCGGGCTCTCTTCAGACGTTTTTATTAACAAAACAATAAGCGTCCCTGTCCGCCCGCGGGATATTGAATCGCCGCGTGATATACAATTTCTGTTATTTCAGCGTGAAATCATCGCGCGCTACGTAAATCACGTGCCACCAGCCTGCATTAAATGAAACGAATGGGAAGAAACGCAACTCGATCGAGGTAGCTTGGAAGATAGAAGGCAGCATGCTTCAACAATGCTTCCTGAAGTGTGATTCGCGCGTATCCATATCACGGTAGCAGCAATGAAGTTATGAAGAATAAATGAAAAAAAAATGAGAGAAACATCGATCAATCTTCTCGTTTCTATTATTGCGGACTTTGCCGGACGAATGTATATGGCATCTACTGTCCACCACAGAAACAACGGTTTCCGGGATCCGTTTTATACAGTCGCGTTTTATGAGTTCCTCGATCATAATACTCCATCGTCGGCTTGTCATTTGGAAAACGATGTCGAAATCTGTTCCGTAGAGAGCGGAGACATACCGAGAGATATCGCCTATCCTCCGGGCTGTTAACCATGCTACCGACTCGATAATAATTTCGCACAATTATGTTACGCACATAGTTCGCGTTTCGACACGGATTTAGTCACATAAATTTAAATTCGCTCCAGTACACCGCACGTCTGCGGTGAAACGATACGCTCGCCATATGTGGGATTATTGATAATATATTAATAATATATACCTCCCCCACCCCTTCCAGTCCGAGATAAATGAGCGCCGTAATAATTAAACAAAATAATCGTTTTCACTGCGAAAACAAACGCGCATTATGTCTTTATTGCGTTATTACTGTCGCGCTGCATGTTGTTAAAAGCTTGCAAAGTTGTGCCTGCAATTACTGCCGACGAAGCTGGATATTTTAATTAATTGGGTCACTAACAAAAAGCGTTTGAGCGAATATTGCTTTTGTGCTAACTCTGTCGCACACTACGTAACTCGAGCCGAAACGCGCATTATCTCAAAGAATAAAAAAGAGGGAGTAACGGTGGAAAGCCGGCAATACAAGCTACGACAAAATACTTCTACAAATAATATCACAAAAATTTTAGCTCTTGTTAATAAAATTGAGATGAAAAATAAATTATAAAATGTTTTTTTTTAATAATAACTTAAACTAGACCGAATAAATCAGACGAGTGTGAAGAAGATTCAAACACGGTCAAGGCTAGATATTTGTAAAAAATTAATGCTTTTACCGATTACATGTTGCGTAAGAAAGATATAATTTATATTTTATATTCAAGCTAAATATTTAAATGATATTATATAATTTTATATCGGTAAGCAATGGATCATTTTGTTCCACATGAGCTGTCGCGACCGAAGAATCGCGTGCTTGTAAGTTCCACGCATGGGAAAACGCAGCGCGAAGAAGAAAAGTGGAAGCTATAGGATAAAGGCGAGCGCGGGTTATAGCGCCGAACGCAGACACTAAATGCTTTAATGAGCAACGAGTAACGGACGGCCCCTATAAAATTCCTCTGTGATGGTTATCCTAACAGAGGGATGGATTCCGACGGGAAGAAGACACACGCGTGGAAGGTGGAAGGGGAGGGGGGGGAGAGAAAAAGAGCCGGCACATTCGCGCCCGCCGCGCAAGAGAGGGCAACGGGTGGGTCGGCTGAAAGAGGAGGCGACGAGACGACGGGAAAAAAAAGGGGGCACACACGGGGAGAAGAAGAGCAGACGACGGAAAACGGCGATCTCTCCCTCTCCAGCCGGAGCCCCGCGTGTACACGCGTATGTGTCCGACAAAGACACGGCAGAGAGGGCATCGCCGAGTACACCCATTATCGCACTCTCTTCTTCTTCTTCTTCTCTCTCTCTCTCTCTCTCTCTCTCTCTCTCTCTCTCTCTTTCCCACCCTCGTCGCTTTAGTGCTGATAATAATGCACTTCGTGCAGCGGCGCGCTGACGGCGACGCCGTCGGGGTTAGACCGGCTGATTTGCGTCACTGTGTTGTAACGCTGTGCGTTCCGTCGTCGCATGCATCGATTCCGGGTATATACGGCGTTGTATACGGTAACGAGCGCGGCGCTCCCCATAATGAGTGGCACGATCGAGCCTGTGTTTGATACGACTCGCTTAATGAAGTAAGACTTGCGCGCGCGTTAGGGAATTATGCCGCAGAGGACTACCGCGCGAACACACGATTCGCTTAGTTAATTAACGTTAATAAACGAGCGTTAATGAGCGAAGATGTAAGAAAAGAAAACTACGTTTCGAAGATGAGATTAGCTGATCTCAGATGGAAAGTGCAACGCTCGCCTCTTATATCCGCCGCGAACATCCTTTGTCGAACATCATTTATTCGTAAATACGTATTTACGTGCCGCTCCCGAGGAACACATTATTCACGGTACCGCGAAAGAGATACGTGATCCGCGGTTGCATTTGCTTTACAGATGTTACTCGTTTATCCCTCCGCGCTCGAGATGATTTTTCCTCTTCTTTCCCCTCCCCCACCACCGACCGTCGTACAAAGGAACAATCGCGGGCCGCGGGTTATTCGCCCTGTTATCGAGAATAATGCATCTTGCAGCATTACACGCAGATTTCAGTCGGCCGCTTTGCCGCTGTATGTTGCTGCCATTGCACGGCATCGTATTGATTCCGATACAAACACCGTACGTATGTACGGTGCGCGGTAATGCCGTTGTTACGCTAACAGACAGGCCGGACGGCATTTTGTCCATCATATATTACCATGAGAAACCGACGCGTGATGAGCCGATTAGCGAACGTCCCCATTAGGGAGGTCAGCATCTACTGAGCGATAGATCGATATGCTACGATTGAATCCGCGTATATCTATCTCTAATACTCTAATCCGTTGCCCAACGATATGTATTCCATTGGCGGCGTCACATAAATTTTGCATCGCACAAATGGCACCGATAAAATTTAGATACAAATTAATTTCAAAGCAGTTTCAATTACGCATTCAAATATAATTATATTATTATTATTATTATTATTATATATCACTGTGTAATTATTGTGCACATTGATTCCGAGAGCGTTGAGAGCTGCAATAAAAAATAGATACCTACATAATGTTCAATCTAACTTTTTTAATTTTAATAAGCGAAATTTTGTGCTCGTCTAAAAAGTTTCTGATAGATTACTGCGTTATCGTTTTTAGTGAAGGGAAATTTATGGCGCTCGGCGAAGTTACGAAGTAAATTTTTCGAAGAAGATAGGTCAAGCTACGGAATCATAAGATATTTACAACTTCCTGAAGAATATTTTATAAAGATAAAATTAACCCACGCGTCTTCCCGTATTGAGAATTGCTATTTACGGTAACGCAATAAATTCGCAATGAATTATCGTTCGCTCTCCTCGGCGGCCGAGTCGCAATTCGTCGGAATTACCCGGGATTACCCCATGATTGTAGTTCGCGCCGCAATTCGAATTAATTAATTATACACTTATCATCCACTCTCGGGAGGATATCTAATCTAGCGCGCACAAAAGACAGTCCGGAGTGCTTCTGGCAAAATTGTTTTAAGGACGTTCCGAAGAGACGAACGAGCCGAACGGCCGCTTCGAAAGCTGCGGAACGTTTCGTGAACGTTTCGGGCCCGAACCAATCGCGTTTCCGCGCGAAGAAAGAGTACGACTCTCGGGAACGAGGTAGAGGAGGCGGAAGAGAAAGGAACGGGGGAGGGTTTCGCGCGCGGACGAGAGTGGCTATCTACGCCATTAAGTCCGCACCACAAAACTGCAGTGCCGGGGAGCGGAACTCCGCTGCCATCGGAGGGGGAGGGTGAAGGGTCTTTGTGTTATTCAGGGTATAGATCCACGTTCGTTCTTAAATGCCCTCTTCCGCTCTTTTTTTTCCGTCCCCTCCGGACCGGCGGCGACGGTCGGGATCCTTTAAAAGCCAGGGAGGGGGAGAACGCGAAGAAAACGCAAGAGAGACTCCATTCGCCGCGTGACGATGTCGCGCGCCTTTCTTTCCGCGCGCGTACGCGTGACGCCGCCGCCCCTTTCGTGCGTGCGCGAGACAGAGATTTTCTATTACCGATAAACACGATATCGCGATAACGTGTCCCACCCGATATCCCGGGGTAATGAATTCCAAAACTTTTTCCTTCGCGCGTGCGAATTTCCATTTGCAGTTACACCCGAGCTCCGGGGTTCTCTCTCTCTCTCTCTCTCTCTCTCTCTCTCTCTCTCTCTCAGTGCAGCGCACAAAGAACGCATTACGCCGCGAAACGAGTCATTCTTTTCGTCTCCGCAGTTTTACACTCCGCAGTCTTTCGTTGAAAAAGTAAAAAAAAAAAAGAAAAATGAAAAAACACGATGACGAAATTCTGCTTGGTCACCTCTCACGACAAACATTCCCCAGGTGTAATTCGCGACGGGAATCAGGGGGGCAAAAAAACAGGGGAGAAATAACTGGGCATTGCCGCGGCACACTGTCAGCAAAGCGTCGCGACGTGAAACACGGCTGACCAGTACTTTCGGAATCTCGTGCGTGGCATGCAACGACGGAAGCCGTTGAACACGACGGACACGAAACCACACCACCACTCACCGACCCTCCGGTTGGCGGTGGCCGCCGCCGCCGCCCGGTTTTATGCACGGTACGTGTGCGTGCTTCCTGTACAAGCCGAGGAATGCGAACCCTTCCATCGCGCGCGCGACGAGGGCGCGCGCGGTGGGCGGGAGGACCGACCCCCGGGCTCTCTCGCTCTCTGCCGCTCCGCTCCACGCGGAGGGTTGATGAATTTCGTCCGGACAGCGTCGGATTTACGCGGGCGGAAAGCAATGCGAGGGCAGAGGGGAAAAAGAGATGGGGGGCGAAAGCTAGGTAGGTAATTGGAGCACGGTGGAAGAGCAGAAAGTCGAGTCACTATATACGCGGAACGATACCCGCAATATTCTGCGGAGGGATAACAGAGCCGCGCTCTACGTGAGCCTGGAAGAAATATTTTCCCTCCTCTTGGTGTATACCGCTAAGTAAAGGCTTCGTATCGCGCCGGCACTTGCGCGCAACGCAGTGGCTGTTTTCGCGTCGCGGACATCGTTCTCCGCAGCTTTTCCCCACAGCAGCGCCCGATTTGCTCATATTGCAGAATTATCGTTGCCCCGTGTGCATGTACATGAATAAGAAAAAAAAACTGATGAAATTCGCGAAGTTTATTGTTTGTTAAGTTCGATGCGTCCCTTTCTTCATAGTATATATATATATATATATAT
>NW_012026802.1:2938452-2963147 GCF_000956235.1 Wasmannia auropunctata
GGGGGGGGGAGGAGGGGAACGAGAATAAGTAATGATGAAATCCGTAAAGTTCGATGCTTCTTTCTCAGGTGCTCTCGGCCCGCTGACGTTTATCAAATTGATCTCGCCGGTCACACACACCGGTCGCGACAGTTGCGGCAAGTCAGTCCCCGGAGAGTTACCTGGTCACACCTGAGGAGTCCCGACGTCAGCCCTCGGTAGCGTTTCACAATGACGGCAGCGTTTCAACGTGGCCGTCGAAGCAAAGTTGGGCGGACACGAGGGGGGGAGGGGGGGGGGAGACGGGCAGGCGGCGGCCGAAAGTGTGAAACTTCCTCAGAACTTTGACGTAGACCCGACGTCAAATAAAACCCATATACATATACTACATACATGCAACGCTTATCGACACTGTCTGTTACACCGACACGATCCGACAGGATTCAACATGATTGAATGCAAATCGGGGAAACTTCCTGTTCAGACTATATAATATCTAATCCGGAGATTTACAATAGACAACGTGTAAACTGATTTTACTTCAGCAGATTTTGCTCTATCTTTTTTCATTAAAAATTATATTGCGTTCTTCTTACGTTACGAATAAATAACAGCAGCAGAAGAGGAAGAAGCATGTAGAAGTATATATAATGGTGGCAGTAGTAACGGTATTCAATGGTCAGACGAGCGCCGACTTTCCGCGGACACGAAACGGGCCCGGCGCGACGAGAGAAGTTGGGCGCCCCGAGAATTTAAACAAACATATTACGGCACTAAATCTCTCCCACGAATCGCCGGTTCCTCCGATCGGCAAACGGCCCACTTCCCCGATCCCTTTGTCCCCCGCGATAAATTACACTTCTCGTCTTACGACGGCCAACCGGGCGAGCCGGACAATTGTCCGGCGCAACACGCGCCATCATCATAAATCAAGCCCACCCTTGCTCTGCCACCAGCCGCATTGGCAGAGTTGCGCGGATTTTTGCACCTCCTCCGCCGCGCGCGCGCGCGCGTGCGAGGGGGGGGAGGAAGGGAGGAGGGTTCAGGTTGGCCGGCGGAGTGTCGGTTATGTAACCTTTCCCGAACAACTTTTTCATCCCGCGGACGCGTACCCACGCCGTAGACTCAATTTCCCAGGGAAATCGCTCCTCGCGACAGGCTTCCCTTCCGGCTTTTTCCGCATGCGCGCGGAAACGCGGAGTATTAGTGCGCTCCCGTGCACCGGCGGCCGTTCCTCAACTTTCAGATGGCGGAAACGATATTATTGTACGCAAAATAATTCCAACTCCGAATATTCAATAAACAAGCACGGCGTAATATCTCCCTAGAGCGGGAAGTAGCTTATTAATTTTGCGGAATGTTTCGTGAATTGAATCATCCGCGAAGGGAGAATCGAGCGCGGAAGTTGTGACTGACAGCACACACGTTTACGTAATCTCCCCGCAATTTCCAAATTAATACAAGCAGAAAGTATAGTATTTAAAACAAACGTCAGTTAATGCAAAATCATCGCAAAAGACCGGCGTATTAAGC
This sequence comes from Wasmannia auropunctata, assembly GCF_000956235.1. NCBI lineage: Eukaryota > Metazoa > Arthropoda > Insecta > Hymenoptera > Formicidae > Wasmannia > Wasmannia auropunctata. The sequence continues at coordinate 2,939,965 of NW_012026802.1, forward strand.
GCTGGTAAAGCGGTCCTCCGAGAGAGAGAGAGAGAGAGAGAGACTAATAACGTTGTTCAGCGAAAATCTCCAACAAAGATTAAACGCACTTACGTACGGACAAAGATCGCGTATAAAATGTTCGCCGCCGACTGAAAGGATTAATTACCAGCTGAATCCGCGCACCCGTTGCATGCGGTAGTATTATATAATAAACTTAATGAACCCTCTCGCGTGCAAATCGCTTTGCATCAACACAGTTCTTAATAAAGCGCAACAACTCGCCCGTTACTATCGTCGGGAATCTTGGAGAGCACTTTGTAGCGGCGTTGTTCAACCTTTTTTCTCCTCTCAACTCTCCCAGGCGAAACTGACCGCTCGCTTCCGCGTTACAAACGTTTTATATCCTCGCGTAAATCGTATGATGTATGTAAATTCCATCTGCCGATTTCCACGGACTTTTCCCCCCTAACTTCTCTTTCCCTTTCATCTACCCCTTACCTCTCTCCTGTTCTCTCTCTCTCTCTCTCTCTCTCTCTCTCTCTCTTCTACTCTCTCTTTTACGCGCAACATGTACTCGCTCGCGCACATGAATTTCCTGCGCCCCCGCCATCCCTTGTCTCGCTAGTTTCCCTCTTCCTTCCACCCGACCTCACTGAATGGCCGACAGCAACAGAAATGAAATTGTTTGCAAACTAATCTGTCCTCGTGCCAGCTGAGAACGAAGCTGCACGTACGTATACATGTATATACGCGTATATATGCACGTGGCATACGTGTGTACTGCTGCAGAGCGTATGCGGTGTGCGAGAGCGTGTTGCGCGGACTCGCCTATGTGTACGTGGGCATGGCGGCAATATGCGGCCTGGTGGGACTGCCAACGGCAGAATCAGGATACCCGAGATCATAGCCGCGGTAGCAGCGAACTGGCTACCATGGCAGATGGAGGCGTACAATTAAAATTTACTGTCCCATAACCACGTCTATCCGTTTTATCCGCGGCCGGAGCCGCGCGCGGATCCAGCCGCGGAATCTAGAAGCTCGGGAAAACTAAAACTGAAAACTCTATTTTCCACACAGCCGATTTCGCGTATCGATTACGCGCAAAAAGCAACGAGATATAGAGGAAGGGCGGGGTGTGCCAGTCGTTTAATCGTTTGCCACGAATGAAGTAAAATACGGGGAAAAAACGCGCTATTAATTCCGAATGATGAGATAAGTTCCGATGGTTTTTCTCTAAATGCAGGCATGTCACCAACTTCGATGAAAATTCATCTCCGCTGTGAATCACAAAAGCGGTCGAACGAACTGCACTTTCGCGGGATACAGAGTGTCCCGCGCGTTATCGCACGGGTATATACGACACGAGTAATTAGAATACTTTGCAGAATTTCAATTAAGTTCTTTATAGGTCGTAAAAGCGCTCGCGCTATTCTTCTACGTGCAGGTGGCACCCTCCCTCTCTCCCCCCTCCCCCGCGTGCGCGCGCGTACGTTCCATGCACGGGCTCGGGTTACAAACGCCGCGGCGACAATGCTGTCCGTCAACAATAAATAACGATCAATAGCTCGCGCGCCGCGTCGCGCAAAGTACGGAAATAGTCGAATACTTGTCGGTGACAGGGGTTTCATTAAAGTCCGTGACGCGTTTCAGCATAATTGCGCGCCACAAAGCGAAACGCGGCCCTCTTTGTGGCGAACGCCGCAATGATACATTTCGCAACGGTATCTATCAACCGATTTCCACTTGCTGGAACGAATCTTTGCCCGCTTTAATTAAGCAAACTGTTTGCTGGAAATGGCAAACGCGCGCATTCCTGTCTAATGTCGCGTGCACAATCGCCGCCGATGTCCTCTGCCGCCGCAGGTCCGTGACCCCGGGCAGTTTATATCACTGTGCAGCGCGCAATCCCTGCCCGGTGCTTTAAGCCGCGCGCCGTATATCCCTTCGCTTTAACTTGGGAAATTATTAAATTTATCTACGTGCACAAAGTGTCAATGGCTTTTAACCGTCTGCCAATTATCGCGTATATTGCCCCGTGCCGTCGTAATGCAAATCAAAGCGCCGTACCGATGTATATGTGTAATATCCCCGCCGAGAATCCGGCGCCGTGCCGTACCGTGCCGTGAGGGGTGGGACAAATCGCGTAGCGTAACCGGGCTTTAAAGCGCTATCGATCGAACGACGATGACTGGCGGCGATTATTTAGTATTCGTCGCGTGCGGCCGATGCGGCCCCGCTGATTAACTGCCCGGAGTGGTTTCGTTCGCGTCGTCGCATTTTATTTCGATTGCTTGTGTTGTTGAACGCCGCACACGCGGCGACGTACTCTCGTCGTCGTCGTCGTCGTCGTCGTTGTCGCCGTCGTCGTCGCCGTCGCCGTCGCCGCCGCCGACGACGACGACACCGTCGCTGCCAATGCATGTGGTTGCACTGCAGCATCGAGGAACGTTCTCACACGTAGAGCCGGTAGCACGATGCATTATTCAGACGACGGATCCACCGCGCGCCTCGCGGTGTCGTTGAATTACCGTTTACAGACGCGATTTGTTCCTCGGGGTGACTTCCACGCGACCGGCTTAACTGCGGGTTAAACGTACGTTTTCGGCCGGGGGGAAGGAAGGAGTAGGAAATCCGCGCCGCGTCTCTCGTCGTTTTGCGACGGATGTCCCGGCTCGCGATAGCGCCGACAAAGTTCACGGAGTTTTAGGCGTGAGCAAGAACCGGATTTATCACGTGAAACGACGCGTCTGAAACGAACGAATTAACCATCCTTCCCCTCTCGGCCGCCGGCCGGGTGATTTAGCGGCGTAAGCTTTGTGTACGTGCCTATATCTGTGAGATTTAGCGCCATATGCCCGAGTCTTGTGCGAGCGATGAACTTGAAAATTTAATACATCGATTCTTTTAAATCAGTTCGACGTATAGTGACGAAGTATCAGGCACCTGTCCCCTGATCGATTTTGCGTCAGCACGAATTTGATCGAACGTATCATATTCCTTCGCAACTGTTTTATATTTAACATGAAACTAACTGTGTGTAAATATATATAGGTATAGCCACGCATTGTCGTGAATTATCATAATGCAGCTCGTAAATCGCACTCGATGATCAGAGGTCGCAATTTCAGCTCCGTTCAACCGCAAACGAGAAGGTCCAAAAACGCGAGCTCCTTTTTCATGACAAGGCTAATGCGATATGTGGCGTGCGGCCAAAATGAGAACGAAAATTTCTCTTCCGGATTTAAGAGAAGACTGACGAGTCGAGAAATTCTTCCATTCCATTCTGAGGCGTCGCGTTAAAAATATTCGCGTCCAAGAATTACACTCGCGGCTAACTGCCGAGACCGTTAATTGCTATCGCTCTTAAAATAACGCTCGATTACCCGAGGGTTCGCTACGGCAATTTTCTAAATGCGAATTACGCAAATGGAAGGGGGAGAGAGAGAGAGAGAGAGAGAGAGAGAGAGAGAGAGAGAGAGAGAGAGAGAGAGTGAGAAATGATGCAGGGAGATACTGGAAGAGCGTGGGTAATACGAAGATGTTCGCAAAGCGTTTATCGCATTTAATTCTCGTTTCCACGACGTCGTGATTTCGATATTCGGGAGAGAAACTATCTCATAAATAAATCTTAAATTACCGCTATAAAACTGCATAATTTTATACACAATTGAGAAGAAAATAATTATCTTCCAAAAGTGTCTAAAAGTATTTTTAAACTTCCCGTATGGAGATTTCCTTGGACCCTTTCCGAAGCACATATCTCCATTCTCTTGCAATTTGAACTTTACCATATTTCGCAATCTCTATATACATTACTGGCATGCGTGAATTTCCGTCGAGAGCAGTCGACGCACACTAAGCAGCACATTGAGCTTTCTACGACGCCGAGCAACGGCTCCAATATGGTGCTTTCAATTTTCTCTATTTAGGTTCTAATGAAGAGCAGCCCTACCGACTATGGCAAAGCGTGGCGAGGAGGAAACCCTTGATGCGGGCAAACGGTTCCTCGCGCACGCCCGCGCGCGCCAGCGCGCGTTTCCGCTCTCTTCCGGTAATATTTCAACAGAAAAGGCAATTTTCAACGGTCTTCTCCGGTGCGGTACGTAAATACAGATTTATCGACTCGCTTAACGAATCATTAACTACGCGCTCAATTACATATAACTCAAGGATGAGCAATGAGCGAAATGCTGCCATAAAGTACTACACTCACGATTACAAAATCATATAATACTCCCTAATTTCCGTCGATTGAAAATACTTGGAAAGAGACTGATAACCGAGATAATAAATAGTTTGCACATTTATGAGCGATTATGTTATGAAAAAGGCTAATAAACTTTAATCGAGGATAGAAGAGGAATAGTTTTAATTTCAAATGAAAAAAAATGGACTAAAAGAAATAAAATTGAGAGAATTACGGGATAATTGATTAAAATTAACTTTAAAGATGCGCACGGTCGGAAATTATGAGAATACCATATACCGAGTGCCTGATATGGCGCTTTCAATTTTCTCCATTTGGCTCGTATAATGAAGAACCGCCCCGCGAGCTACAGAGGGGGAGAAGGGTGACACGAAGAAAACCCTTGACACGGGTAACCAGTTTCTCTACCCCTTGTCCTAAGACTGTCGTCATCCCCCCAACGCAGAGAACGCAGTTTCCACCGCACTACTTCGCGCGACAGAACTTATCTAATATACCTGCTCCCCCGCGCGCGTCACCAACAAACCCCTGCCAGCCTCCCCCGGCAGACGGCTCGTGCACCCCTTTACGCCACGTACTCGAACCCTCGGGAAGTTCGTTCTTCCGGGGGGAGAGACGCCGGAGAGAGACGCAGATAGAGGCGACGCCACGAATATAAAGTAACGCAGCTCCTAGTGAATATTATATGCGAGCCGAGGGCAAAGACAAAGTCGTTGCACGGAACTCTTTTTCTCGGTATTGAAGGAACACGGTAATTCATTCAAAGTCAAGAGCGAAACAGGAAAATAGATGGGCCAAACAAATGTCGCCGTTAAAAATAATGCGATGAGTGTGGTTTTTGTTTTGCAGAGAGAAAGAGAGAGAAAAGGAGAGAATGCATCAAGATATCCTCAGCGATATCTATTATATCCGAGGTATTCAGAATCAACTTTATGCCCAATCGGAATTAAAACGCAGAAACTAAGCTAGAGTTTCTTAAGATTGCGATTTAAGCTGCAGAAGTATAAACGCATTAAAACTTTATTTGTCAATTAGTACCGGAAAGTTTATCTTAATAGAATTTTAATGTATGATTTAATTACCAAGATATTTAATTTCGAACTTTTAAAGGGGTTGCGGTAAATTGCCTCAAAACTGAAATACGTTCACTAAGATGAAACCAATCGATTTCAAATATGTCACAGAATAAAGTCAGTTTACATATATTTTACGAATATCCTACATCCAAATACGGTGCTATAAATAGAGTGTAGGCATTCTTAATACAACTTGGTTGGGGGGGGGGCTCATTTACGTACGCGTTACAATATCTACTGTTACGAAATTGCATAAAGCGGAATTGCATACGGAGGTACAATCCCAGCATCACTCTCTCAAAATCTAATCGCTTTTACCGTCGGCTCCGCCCAGAATGCAGCCATTATGGATCAGGGCGATTTAGTGAAAGAAATCCTCGCGTGCGCGCGCGCTAGCTCCGATCGAAGGTAGGCAAAAGCCGGAAGTGGCTCGTTGCGGCAGGAAGTCAGGGGGGAGGGGGTGCGGAGATAAAGGAGATTTTCCACTGCGGAGGAAAGCTTGTCTTGAAGATCTGTCGGACGTGACAGTAAGTTTATTGGGACGGATACAGATTGAAGAGATCCGACGTCCCGATGCGACGCGGAAGAAAATTATCTACTTCGTCTCGGCGAGGTGAATCGCCCCGAAGCCGAGCTAAACTATTCTGTACCGGACCAAAACCACTTCCGAAGATCTTCCTTTAGACGTGTCCCGATTATTCGGCGCACCTGTTTTCCCCTAAGCCACTCTTTACCCTTTACCCCGTAAGCGCGTCTCTTTTCTAAACATCCTTCAAGAGGGACTTAGCTGTGGATAAATGTTCGGGAAAGAGCTCCGTACTCTCTCTCTCTCTCCTTGATTCATCTGGGATGCGCATATTTTACGTAGAATGTCTCCATGAAAACTTATATGAAGGCAGAAATAAATTTGTGTACGCACGAAACACGTGTAGAATATTTTTTTCGCACATTACACTCCCATGTGTCTTCCCCTTTTGATGAGAAGTTAAAATCTCCAAGCTCCACGAAAGCGCAATTTTTTCTCTCCCGCCGTCGAGAGTAACACGAGAGCAACTTAATTTCTTACCCGCGCGGCGCCCCGCCGCCGTCTTCGCGAACCCGATATATCCGCGTCGTGTAAGTACTTATATTAAATAAGAACTCGCGCGCGAAAGAGAGGAAGGATGAAGAATGCCGTGGAAGATTTCTCAGGAGATCGTTCACAGGCAGGCTCAAATTACGACACGTATTGCCGTTCGAATCTGCCGGATCATCAAACAACTTGTCTAATACAGGCACGCGCGCGCGCGCGCGCGCACATCACGCTCGCACTCGCGGCGGCGGTGCGCGCGCGGAGGGATTGGACTTCCACAACAATCTAAATCTCATCCTTTCGCAGTACCCGAGAGGGTTTGGATTTCCTTTTGAGAACGTCGGATGTAACTGAACACGTCGGATACCAGAACCGAGGGCTTAACGACAACATCTCGGCAGCGAGTCGATTCGCTCGCTCCCGAGGTGTCACTCCGTCGGAGTTCCATTAACGTTGCCCGAGTTGTCGCTTCTTCGGCATCGGGCGGCGAATCATACTTCCTATCATTCACGAGGGAGACAATCGGGCATTCTCGCGCGCGTGCACGGACAGAACAATTCGCACTCTATTTGCGGCAGGACAACTCGCGCTCTATTTGCCGCTAATTAAAGGCAACGGCGACAGCCAATGCTTCACGCTCCAGTAATTCGCGTACCCCAATTGATCGTAGTATTTAATAATTCCCAATGTTCAGTAATATTGATATTTAGACCAGAGCAACGGCATTGGATACTCGTGGCTTAAGTTCGATCAGTAGAATACTGATATACCAATTCTGTTTGACCCACTGACATATTATCGATTCCGGCATATCAATAGTGTAGCTCGTTAAACGGGAATAATTAGCTCTGTGAGTTTCTCCTTGTTACCGAATAGCGCTATCTTACGGTAAACGATAATCCTAATGCGATGTTGAATTCAATTAGCCGTATAACGATTAAGCACACACATCGTGAAACATGCGATGTCATCGAAATCTACGTCATGCGATCGTCAGAATTCCGAGATTCCCGTCTCGTCGGATCTTATATCTCGCGGTCGACGAAGCCGAACGCAAACGTACGGAAATCAGGCAGACGTTTGTCATTAGCGGCGCGGAAACCGGGTTTAAAGTAGTCGGAACTCGGTCTGATGGGTTAAAAGAAGACAGCGGGCTGCCGAAGGAAAGGGACGAAAGAGGGCGTAAAGAGGATTGGGGGCCGAGGCAAGCTTCCGGGAAAGGGTAGCGAAGGGTGAGATTTAATAAAAGATTACTATGTACCCGAGCGATGTACCCGGTGTTCGACTTTGTAGGATTTAGAGAGTAAGGTCGCGCGATACGGGGATCTGGAGTTCCACTTCTCGCCTTGAGACTCCCACGAGTACATATCCGGTCTAGACCGCATTATTATACGTGTAATATTTGATAACGAAGGTTAAAATCGATTAGCGGCGTCGCCACGGAACATATCGATGTTATCCACGCGGCGCGTGGAAAATATCCTCACGCGCCACGCCCGCGGCATTGTAAATTACATCCTACGATCTTCCTTCCGGTTTATTAAAGGACTTAACTCCCTTCGCGGATGTAATCTGAACTTCATTATTTAAAATTCAGCCGGTGCAGCGATTGCATTCTCGCGCGGGACGACCGCATGAAAGATTCAGACCGGGGTCGTGCCGAGAGAAATTGACCGACATAAATTATTTCAGTATTCTCTTGGCGCGGCGAGCGCGGAAACTCGGTCGAATGATGCTTACAATTTTAAACGCGCAGCACGCGCGGTCTCTGCATAATATAAGTAATTCCTGCGGCAAAGAGCATCATCCGTCGTAACGAAGGAGCCGTTTAACGCGGGTTTGTCGGAGTAACGGGTCTGATTCCCGCGGGGTGGCACGTATAATGCTTCCCGCGAAATGGAATAGCCCGGCCGCGCCGGTGAATGATCGATTAAGGAATACTATTAAATAATTCAAACCATTTGCAAAACGTATAAAATCGTTAGTGACCTTTCAAATATCAATTAATATGAATTTCCCTTCACATTTATGCGGACAAATATCTCTTTTGCGACGCGAGCTGAAAATACTTTAGTCGATGGAAATTCTAACGCCTACATATTTCCGCTTGACATTCAAGGATGCTCTCCATCGCTCCGTTTATCTCCGGAATCTTGGAAACCACCGGCCAGAGATATCGTTTATGCTACATGCACAAGGCATGAGAGAACGGAGCGAGAAGGAGCCCGTAAGCATTCTCTCCGTCTGCTCGCCATCCTTTCAGGATCCTCTTTCTCTCCGTCTCTCTCTCTCTCTCTCTCTCTCTCTCTCTTTCATTCTCCCTCATTCCTTCCTTCTCCTTCCCTCTCGCACCTATCTCCGGTTCACGAAACTTTCCTCGTAAAATCACTACGAAGATTTCATTAAGCGAACGCTTACTCGTCATCTGTTCCGAGATAATGGACCTCCCTGGCGTCTGAGCAAGAGAAAAAGAGGGAGACGTATAGAAATAGAGCGCTCTATAGAGCGAGCGAGCTAGAAAGGACAGGGGCCGCAAAGAGGGTAACAAGAATCGCGAAAGCTGTCGACAAAATGAGTTTATCCCAACGTTAGGATAGCGACAAAGATCATATAGAGAGAACCATATGAGAAGTGCTAGATTTCATCGACACCAGCAACTTTCTATCTTTCTCTCTTTTTCTCTCATGACAACAAAACATGTTATTAAGCACAAGCATTAAAAACCTTAGCAACATTTTATAGAACCATTAAATATTTAATATTATTTCGTGACTTTTGTGCGTCGAAAATTTAATTCGATGTAATATAAAATACATATTATAGGGATATATATGAAAAAGAAAAGAGATAGGTTATTTTTTATAAACAAGTCATTTTAAATTTACAAATCCTAAATACGATAAATAAAAATTTCAAATTCAATACTTGGACATTTTCAATATTATGCGTTGAGCATCATTTGAACTGAGAACCGCTCTATTCAAATGATTCTAACAGAGTGATCCGAGATGTGTCCGGATATTTACACTAACTTTAATTCCCCAATGCATGTTTAGGCGCCATGCTTAATTGTCATGAACGGCGCTGCATTCCGTTGTGTTCAACCGTGACCGAGTTTCGCGTCACGCTCGGAATTTTTCGCTCGGCCTGGCGAACGAAATACCTATTACAGCAATTCGAAATGCTCCTGGCACGCTTAAAGTAATGACCGCTTCCGGCGTTCCGTAAAGATTCGACCAGGCCCTCGTCCGCGGTGACTCGTCGACACGTTAGGAATGCGCCGATCAGCAAGATTAATCACGGTGAACCACGGAGTTTGCGGTAAGAGAGACAAACGCAACCGCCTAGCTAAGTGAGCCCGTTCGAGGTTTATTCGAGTATGACTCATTTGACTTTGTTATCTCCGCGTTAGCATGCGAAAGTCTCTCGCTCATTTCTTTTCAAACATTTATATCGAGCTTGATCGCGATCATAATTTTCACTGCTAAGGTGCTTACTGAAGGGGGAACGAATTATTTGATGAAAATATTTCACGTGTACAACATCATTCTTGTTAATTATACAACTGTCACAACTATCGCGGGATTCTAAGAGATGCTGTCGGCACTAATCAAAACAATACCGCTACGAATATCGTTGGATTTAATATTAATGGCCGACAGCGATAAGCACGACGGTGCTTTACACCGATAATCTCAACGCGTTAAATCAGTTATACTATACTCATGATTATACTTATTTCGTTTTACTTACGATGTTACGTCACGTAAAGTTTCTTACAGTTTTACTATTCCTTCCTTTAGTATTCCGATCTCAATCTCAATGTTAACTTGCAGCTTCGTGCAGATGATCGACAGGTCCGCGTACACGGCACAAACTGATTAAAGTGTCATTTCCGTATGCCAGTGACATTAGAAGTCGGAAATCCAGAGACTTTCGGTCGGTCTTCGTGCGACACGCGATCCCGCGGCACGTGGTACATTTTAACGAGCCCGGTTGCCCGGGTGCCTGTGTACCGCGTGATTTCAGCACAATACACGAGTACTCCCATTATTCCGTACCGCATGCCAAATATTCACTAAGCCGAAGCAAATGTCGTACCGCGCGAATGACAATACCGGCCGTCATGACAATACGGCGACCGCGAACGTTAAGGTATGCGCAAGACCTGTCGCTCTCGTATTGTGCAGCGCGCGCATTCGTTTCAGCGAATTACTCCCCTTGATTTAAAAATCAACAATTCTGATTGATCCCAAAATCGAATTTCATCGCATTGTGATCCAAAGTGATGAGTCACGAGAATATCTATATAAATTATCGCTGCGGCATTGCTTAACCCGATTATTCACCCCCGTGTGTGTATAGCGTCCCCCCCCCCCAACAACAGGCTCTCTCTATGAATACACGCGCGTGCACGCATGACAATTCACGCACCCATGACAATTCACCGCATTCACCAAGTACATACACTTGGCAGTGCATACTTGCGTGGGTGGCGCCTGTGAATACATACATTGGAATACATACCAATGCGCTGCTTGAATTCTAATGGTGACATCGAGTTTGTGCACACCGCGCGCCGGTGTGTACCTTACCCCCCCCCTCCCGCCGCCGTCGCCGCTGTATATATAGGTGCACGAAGGGTGTATGCGTGGAGGACATCAAGGAGCGTGTCTGCTTGCAGACTAATCGAGTCTAATGAGTCCGCGCCCCGCGAGCGGAGATTAAACCCACCCGGTTACAGGAACGGTTAAATGACAGCGTAGTAAGTCGCGCGGTAACTTCAGCGGTTTCTTCAAAGAAGAGGAAGAAGAAGAAGAAAAAGAGTTAAATAGCGACGAGAGACGCGATGCGCCCTGCGCACATCGTTTATACAGCTTTGCATACAACGTGCGCAAGATCAGATCTGTATGTACACCCGCGCGTAGAAAACGCTCGCGGGCGCGCATCGCCGCGTCAACTAACCGTACGTTAGATTGCAATTTGTACACCGCAGTTAATAGTCGTGAAAAGCCACGGGCAAAAATCCACGCCGAAAAATCTGATGCGTGTGCGCTGGATTGAAATTCAATTAACCCAATTTACATGGGCTGACATTCATTATCGGTGTGCCCTGCGCGCATTCACACGGGCTCGCTCTCTCACGGGCGAGAGAGCGCAATCGGACAAAACGCGTGCCGTGATTAGCGTCAGGCATTAAAAACGCACGGTGGGCAACAGGACAAAATCTAATTAATCGCCGGAGAGGATATTCGCAAATTCATTAGCATAAGCGTGGTCGGGCGCGTTGCCCGGGGATAATATTTCGTTAAATCGCGGATCGACGATCGATTTCACGGAGATTAAATCGACGTGCCCTAAATAAACTAAAGTCGACGTATCCGCGCGCGATAACGCTATGGACGAGAGAGAGGTGGGCTGTACGCGGATATCGTTATATGTGCCGCCGCAAACTGCGAGGGTTAAATGCAACGGGCGTACTTAAATAATGCATAGCAACGTTTTACAACAAGCATCCGTCATCAGATATGCAAATCGTTCGCGCAACAAGCGATAAATTTGCATCCTTTTTGCATACATTAACCGCACAATTACTGGCACGGTAGTATCTTTCTAGCGGATACAGCCGCTAGTATCTGCGCATAATCCTAATAACTCGTGAAACGCTTCGAAATAGGAGATACCGCTCTCGAGTGTTTAAAGTCGACCGCCGCCGCTCGCGAAGGAATTGGTGTAACGCAAAGGGAACATATTTCATCTTGCACGTCGCCAACTAAGTGCTCCTCGTCGCGAGGAGCGCGCGCTCTTGTCGAAAGCTGGATGAAGCACACGTGCGCCCTTTTCAAAGGTTGCGCTTTTATGCAACTTGATGGCGCGGGTCTTGGCTCCGGGCGGCTCCGAGGAAGATTGAAAATACAGAATCTAGACCGCGGCAGGCTTAACCCAGTTCGTGTCTCGCAGTTTTTTCACTACTTAAGGCTCGGATGCTACCCCAAGCCCCGGCGCCGCACACTCGCCTCCCAAATCTGCATTTTTCAGCAGCCCTGTTAACATTATGATATCACGAGAGCACGCGATGACGTTGCTTTTAAATTCGGAGATCGCGCGTTAAATCTCGACTTTCCGTAATAACAATTTATACACAGATTCAATATGATTTGTACAAGTTTCAATATGTCGAGCAATTATATTATTCACGCATCCCAGTTCGCGAAGCGAACTTGACGAGCTTGCAACGATAACGACGCACTAATAAAGTAAGCAATCAAAGCTGGGTCAACCGTTAGTAAACAACTACCCTCGAAACTCCGTATAATTCGATAGCGGAAATATGCAGCATGGAAGGGAGGGAATTCATAGGGTAATAAAACACAATTATTCCCAAATCGTTATGTCGCGGATACAAATTGCGGAGATACGGGCCGCGAGGGTCGAAAGGATGGAAACGAGCGGGAGGAAAGGATCAGCCTAGTCCATAATATCGTTACAAAGTTCTCACCATTGAGATATGAATACAAAGCGGCGTGGTCCCGGTGCGAAAGCCTTACCCACTCGCGTATGTGCGCGCACATGTATACACGCAGGTGTATAGCGTATATATATGTATGTACATACTAATGCGAGCCACATTGCGGTATAGTGGGTCAGTTCGGAGGGAGCGTATATACTTGGGAATCGAGCGAAACGTACGGGACCGTTCTCTTCGCAAAGTGGATTACGCCGATTACAGGACGAACTTAATTAAGGACTGCCACATAAATAACCTTCACCTTCCGCGCTGTCAAGTGCGCGAGTTACGCGAGTAATCCCCCGCGCAGTTCGAATTCTTCGCGTCTTCCGCCTTTAATCCCGCCGGCGCGGCGCGGCGCGACGCGCGCCGAGAAAAAAGAAGTACTAACGATGAACGGCGGAGGAAAAGGGTAAACGAAGATTATTCCTAATTATGATTTATGATATCGCTTCGTATGCCGTGCGTTCATTCGGATTTGCGTGAATGTTTATAAATAAAAAATAAAGAGACAAAGACAAAGAAAATTAAAAAAAACATAGATTGTGAATATATAATTAATAAGAGTGTATTCAAATCAGAATGAATATACATTAACATTATTGTGTAGAATATTTTTTTTCCTTTCTATTCTTTTTTCAATAAAAGTGTTTTATGTAGACATACGTATGTATGCATGATAGTTTCTTTTATATACGTGTATGTAAATTAATTTTTCACCAAGACAATTAACAATTTATCAAAAGCTAAATTTAGCTATGACGTGTTGAACTTTCGGTATTTACGACTCGCACGGGAATAAAGAAGAGTCGCGTTGGAACTGCTGTTGATCAATTATTACAAATTCATGCGACACATTTCGTGCTGGTATATATTTGGATATTCTTGGAAGGCGTTTTCGACGTCACACATTGCTTGCGAAGAAAAAAATTGTATACATCCTTGAGCACGCTATAAATGTACTCAATAACTCTAAGAGATGTAAAAAGTAGAGAATTACGGGTTAGATAAATCGTAAAGGCTCAAACACATCAAGTTCAAAGAATTACTTTCATCCCTTATTCATAATCGAGTACATCGCGGTGTTATTTAGCGCGCCAAAAATCTCGGAGAAAAAAAAGAATCAAAGAAAAATTTCCCCTTGTAATTTCCGATACTAATTTCTAAGGGGATTTTATCAAAAAATAGGCCATTGAATTCTCGTGCTTCGGTTCGAGTTCAATCTCCGGGTATCGCGACGCGCAACATTGTGGACGATAATGGGCCGACTATCGCTCTCACAAGGCCAGTATGTTAGAGGTATCAAAAGGGAGACGAGAAAAAAGGCATTCGGGGATCGCTCGCGTGCACCATTTTGATTGAATTTTTTTTCGATGTACGGCGAAATTCATCCGCCCGGCCGGCGAACAGAGAGCCGCGTTCCCGCGTCCGCTCGCTCGCTCGCTCGCTCGCTCGCTCGCTCGGCTCGCATCCCCTCGCGCGCTTTGTCCGTCGACTTTTTTAAGCGCGCTCCGCATCGCCACTATTGCGGCGGTGCGTGAATCGCATAACAGTCTCGATACAACGAGCGATAGCTTGGGGCACAGGCGGCGACAGCCAGGCGGCAGTATCTACGGAATGCAATTCACCGAAGACAATGCACCGCGTTAAAATGGCTCGTATAGATAACCCGATGCCCTTGTGGAGAGCATACCGTACATACATAATACACATATACACACGTGGAGAGAATCGATACCCCCGCGCTAGGCTAGCACTCTTCTTTGCAGACCTGGGGAGGGGGGAGGACCGCGCGCGGAGGGAAAGAGAACGACTGGCAACGACTGGCAATAAGGGCGGCGGAGAGACAGGACCCGCGCCGGTGGGAGGGTAAGTCAGAAGGTAGACGCAAGACGTCAAGATCCTTTCACCTTTTGCGACCCTATATTAGCCCCGATACTGGCGCGCCCTTCTTTTCCCTCGCGTATATAACGTATTTCGTCCTTTGAGTCCGAGCGAGCGGAGCACGGAAGCAGGAGCGTTCCGAGGGGGTTGTAAATGGAAAGAATATGTCATCCACCTCGCGAGCGCGCAGTTTGCATCCTCTTCTCCTTCACGTCCGTCCGTCGTATAAATATTGTCATATAAATATCGCACTCCACGGATTGTGACGGAAAGGTTTATTCGGTGTATTCAACGAGATTCACAAAACCGGGTGGATCCCTGGCCAATTTGCGAGCTGTAGCAAACGGAACCGCCTGTACCGTCGCTTTAATTAACAGCCGCGGCGCGAGCGCGGAGTAGCGGAGGAAAGATAAGACCTCCCCCGCTCGCTGCAGATGTGAGATGACACCCTTTCCTATATAACTTCAACCGTATAGTAAGATTATTCTTGCTACAATGTAACCGTACATTACTTATTAGAGATACATCGGGTATTAGCTTAACCCCGAACGCCGTTTCCCTTATATCATCCGTTATCCGAAATGTATACCTCTCCCGAGCACACACATGCATTCGCGTTATAGACGGGAGACGTTACGTAAGATAAGGGCTGGAGGAGAGGAGCCCTCGTGAGAAAAGAAGAGGAAATTTAAATGCGCGAGTACGCGGCGTGTGGGTGTATACGACCGGAACGACACGTAACCATCCTATCTTCTTCCTTCTCTCTCTCTCTCTCTCTCCTTCTCAATCCTTCTGCCGATGCATCGTATGCATACATGCGAGAATATACATCCCGCGCGGAAGCGGTCGAGAGAGAAACATCGTGCGCTCACGCGCGCGTAGACACTTTGTACACGAACGGAGAGTTGAGAGCGGCGACGGCGGCGACGGCGGCGGCGGCGCAGGATAAGTGACGACGTCGACGGTGTCGCGGTGGAAGAAAAGGAGAAAGAGCTTAAACGCTCAAGCGCGCGCAAGCTACGAGCGGAGACACACACGCGCGTGTACGCGATACGCGCGCGCGCGCGCGCGTGTATATGTATGTATGAAGATTATACGGGCGCGACATATGTATACGGTTACGCGATACGGTATTCCGAGTGTGCTATAAGTGCACGCGAACGCCAAGGTTCCGCGTACGTATACCGTGTACGTGTATACGCTGCAACTCTGTGGAGGGACGGGAGGAGACCGGGGGGGAGGAGGGAGGGGGGTGCCGCGTGCGTGATCGTGCTTGCGCGTGCACCGACGCTTTACATAATATCTTTGCTATTGTAAAATGCAAAGCACCGGCGCGAGGGAGTCCCGCTGAGCCAGCTTTTCCCCGCGCCGCGTTTGCACACTCTACCGGCACCGCGGTTCCGTGTGGAACGGGGGGGAGGAGGGGGCGGCGCGGGCGCGCGCGGCTGTATGTGCGAGGGCGGAAGGAGAGAAAGCTATACGGGTGCGGCAAAAGCCCGCGGAAATGGGGAAAAGGACGGAGACGCCTCGAAAGCAAGTTTTTGTCTTTTCATGTAAATCGCGACGTAGCCGGGGCGATTGAAGGCTTAAGCACATATTTTTATATTCCTTTCTTGAGGGGGAAAAAAGGGGATCCTTTTCCGAAGCATTCGTGCTCGGCCTCTCGCGAGGAAAATCGTCGCGATATACGGTATCGCAGAGAGCTGGCGTTCCATACTCGGGCTATACGTACGGCGGTACGGTCATTAGCCGTGGGATAATTATTAAAATAAAGCTCGCGCGGAAACGTGTGACCAGGGGTCTGGGCTCTAACCGAAACTCAGCAAACTGGCCTCGTACTGAAACCACGTATCATTGTTACAGTTGAAACAGGAAAGTGTACTTTCGGGAAATTCGAAGTACACCGTACTTGCGATGCACAGCGTATGTGCACACGTAAGCGTATAAAGGTCAAAATTTCATTTTTAACGTAATTCACAACTTTGGCCATTAGAAGCTATACGAAGAGAGGAGGAGTAGGAGGGGGGGGGGCATCATTTGTACGGAGATGAGCACAATCGTTAGCGAGGTGCGAATTTATGATACTCGTTATTCTCCGGGATACATCGCAATCAGAGTGTCTACTTGAAATGTTCGCCGGATCGCAGGGAATCCTCTCGCGATACTCCGCTTGAAATTCTCAACGAGTAACCTGCAATCTCCTCGATCATTAGACCCACCCATCGATCGGCGGACCGTTCGATTGCACAACTGAAAAAGAATTTATCACGCCAAGTAACGAAAGCGATAAGTTCATCTATCATATTTTCCCTTGAAAGATCGCGATAGCGGTTCCATTGAAGAACAGCCTGTCGTTAACAAAACAAAAAAACAGCATCATATGCGGCATAAATTCGCGGTTTATTGTCGTCGATACAAAAATAGAAAGAGGGAGGGGGGAGGGAGAAAAAATCTAGCTGTTCTGCGCGTTGCGAAACGTGAAATAAAAGCATCGATATCGGCAGTGTAAAAAAGATACCCCGCCGGTGCCCCCGTCCCTCCACTTCCCTCCGAAAGTGCTCGATTTTTACAGACCTGCTGCGGTGCAGCGCCGGGAATACATTTCGATATGGAGATATGATCTTCGTACGCGACGGACGCGTGAAAGATTAATGGCGAAGCGGCGTACGCAGTTTTCGGTTGAACCGGCCCCCTCGTTGATGGGATTAAAAAATTCAACGACTCTCGCGGCAGCGCGAGGTGTCGGGCCCTGGGATAATGCACGCACGGCGCGTCGCCGTTGCAAACACGCGGGCGGACACGCACCCTACGTCGGGATAATAATTTAACCGATGATATTATTTCGCCGGACTTTCGAGGGCGCTCGCGTGAACATTGCCCGACGTTGTCTAGCGTGTGCAGCGCGATTTTATATTTCCGCGGCTTTGCGGCTGCAATTTCACAGCGCGGCTCGCAAAAAGTGAGCTCGCCCTTTCGTTCGCGTGCAATTAACCGGCATACGTCGGCGGTAACCTGGCTATGGGGTAGTCGATACAAGAGTGCACGCTGGCAAAAAAAAATCGCATATCCACTCGCGAGTGTCCTATGTCGCTCTGCGACAACCCAGGTGGTTATTCCCTTCCGATTAAACATTCGAATTTCTATATACCTACGTATATACATATAATATATATTTACAGTGTTACTTCATTGTTTAATAAATCGGAAAAAATGTCATTAAAAGGAAAAACTTAACTTTATTGCTTTGCCGATATCGCGCAAATAAGTAAAATTCTCTCGCGAGAACTCGATGCACAATAGTCTCTGCATGCGTGAGACGCGTGATGCAGACTAGGAATAACTCGGCGACAATGCATGTAACTTCCAGGATCTTACGTTTTAACATCGTCTCGTATCCGTCTCGCTGGAGGAAACGAGATTTCAGCGAAAACATTCAGAGTATATACGCCAACGGACGTGTACGAGAAGAAGTGGCGGTGACACCGCGCGCGCGACTACTCCCGCGGAAACTCGAACTCGCGTCGTATAACCGCGTTCCGACACCCCCGTCGCCATTGCCACGCAATTAAGGTAAGCGTTACACCGGAGCGAGATGCTGCCACTTTGTGTGCATCCAAGTGTGAGTTTCTCGTATACCCGCCGCCGTTTTCGTGCCGCTTTTCGCGCGGCTTTACAGGCTCCTCCACGCATGAAAGAAACATTAAAATCAACGTAAACGGCGCGTATGCCTACGCCAAGTGCCGTTTTACAAGCGGCACTCTATATGTTACGGATACGCGGGATGATTCGCCCATAAAGGGGAGAATGAAATTGTCACTGCGGATGTGTAATTTATTTACAGAGAATTTGTATTACACCCCTCGCGCGCGCACGACTAAATCCTATTTCGCCGTACATAGATACGCGGCACTCGAGAACGGGTTAGATTCCCGTTCTCGCTCCCGCAGCGGCGAATTCACCAATTCCGCGGATTTGCCCAAGCGGAAATAATTGATAGTTCGGGAAAATTGTCCTAAATTTTGTTTGTTAAATGGAAGAGATTTGATAGCATCGTTAACGTTATAATTTAAAAAAATACTATAAATGTACATAAAAAAACTGCGAGTATTTTAAAAATAGTTTTGATTTTTTTTATATCTCCCTCGTGAAAGAGAAGGAGAGGAGAGAAGAGGCAGTAAGTATATGAGCTACGAAACAATGGGTATTTTATGCGTACTTCAGTGATATATATATATATGCAAATTATATAGATCGTCGCATACACGACCCAAATGTTTATATTTTTCAGGAAGGAAAAATCAGAATCTATTGGGAAATCCGCCACTGAATTTCCGCGAGGATATTCCACCAAGTCGCTCGTATTTCACATTTTGGCCAACGAGTGCGGGGGCACGTTTTCGGTTAGCAATATTCCGTGAGTCCGTGTATCCACGCCAGTCTAAGTAAGCCTTCCGGGTCCCGAAGGAAACGTTTACGACCAAGTTAGCTGCTAATCCCGGCCATAGTTATAGTCATTAAGCCACGCTTAAACCGACGTTATTGCTTGCATTAGTTTCCAACCGGGCTTTCGCGTAACGCTCAATTTCGGCACGGCGATATCGTACTTTATTTCGCGTGTACCACCAGTCGCGGAAACAAACCCCGGAGTACAAGTGACACAAAGTTCGCTTTCGGGGGTGCATTCAGGTAGAACGAAGCCGATCAGTATTTAATCGGAGCAATTAATCGAGCAAATGCGTATGATAGCATCGCGCTAATGTGCGTTACTACAAAGCGATCTCCCAAGTTTCGGTACTTCTCGCTTCATTCGGTTCGCCTCTCTTGGCTACGCTAAGAGAGGGTGGGCATGTATCGCGGGGTGAGATCTAGGCAAAGGCAACGGCTGCAATCCTTCCGTGCGATAATCAAAGGAAGATACATCCTGAGCGCGTACGCTCGTCGACACAAAGGCAATCAATGATCACGGACCAAATTGAATTTCGCGAAGCGACGCCGTCTCTTCGCCGAGAGCGCGAGAGAGAGCGCGAGAGAGAGCGCGAGAGAGAGCGAGAGAGAGAGAGAGAGAGCGAGAGAAAGAGAGAGAGAGAGAGAGACGAAACTACTCGTGGCATTTCGTTTACTAACATCGTCTGATTGATTTGACACTTCGATAACCAATCCGAAAGAGACCGAAAGAGATCGGAAAGTCAGGTCGACGACTAACCATCCTGCTCGCGCCAGTTTCGAGCACACGGCGCTACGGGCATAATTCGCACGATTCCTAGCTCCCCCTTCTCTCTCTCCCTCAGCCCTCTGCTTCCTCGCGCACGAGGTAGCGTAATCCATTTTGAATTTACAGATTACGAGGTTGGCTGGATCGCGGGGATTTATGGCATTTGATGGATGCCTATTTATGACCACGCGCGCAGGAAGCGAGTAATCAGTTCGGCTTCGACGATGCATTCAGCGCGTCGCGCATGAAACATGCACGCAGAAAGTCGGCCCTGTTATTCGATGCATGCGCGGTACGGCGCGAGATTTTCGGACTGGCTTTCAGACGGTATTTTCTTCCCGCGACGCGATGTCGATGCGGGAGAGATCGATATTTTGTGAAGGATGCATTTAGAGGAGAGCGCGCCGCACCGCTCGTTCGTTATTCCTCGATCAGGTACTCGCGCATCCCCGCGGCTGATACGTAATCCCGCCAGTCCATTGGCGGGGAACAGAGAAAAATCCACTTATAGCCGGCCATCGGTCCGCAGTTTCAAAATTAACTCTAATCTAGGATCAGACCGCTTATAAAGTGCGCGGTGGAGATTTATGAAAAAAATGGAATCGACCGACGATGTCGGGTGGATGCGCTCTAATTGCGCCCGACGATGGACAGGCTTCCACGCCGGATAATTGTACATTATTCCACGTCGCGGATTTCGCTCGGCGCGGCCGGAATTTGTTATACGGTGGGATAGATAGACTTAAGAGCGGCACCGGCGGCGGCGGCGGCGGCGACGGCGGCGACGGCGGCAATGTAACTTCGCGGTGAAAAAAAGTTTTTAAGACCGGTTAATGCTTAAGAAAGTAAAGCCGTGAGCTTTAGCCTCCGCTGTTTGTTGATTATTTCCGCGGATATTATATTTAAAAATCTCTCTTTCCCTCTCGTTGTTAATTCTAATGTCAAACTCGCTTAACAACAGTACTTTGAACTTACTTATTCCCTCGCAAAAACTCGAATCTCCCACCGTCTTTCTCACGCGGACGCTCGTATACTCATGGATATTCATGTCGAAAATTAAAAAACATTTTTTTATGATGTCTACAATTTAAAGATTCATTCCATTTTCTCATTTACAAAAGCTATCGAATAAAACTGCGGCAAGCAAAGGAATATTCTTTATTCCATAATCTACCTTCAGGGAGAAGAGAGAGAGAGAGAGAGAGAGAGAACGCGTTCGTTTCGGCGTATATATAATAAAATTCGTTGGGTGATATTGTCACTGAAATAACACGCACAAACGCGCAACACAAACTGGCGGTTTTCGTTCCGGCGTTTGCGGCTTTTGTTACTTTGTTACCAGCGGTTCATATTTTCACCGATACATTCGCCATTTATCTGATAAACGCGTGTAGGTAAATCGAATTTTACGAACGCGCTTTTGAGGTCAGAAATAACGGATATGAAAGCAAGGAACCATAGGGTAAGCAGGGTATTATCCGCGAACGTAATGTCGATTGGATAATATAAATCTCGATTACGCGCCGCGGAATATCGAAGTACAGAGAGAGAGAGAGAGAGAGAGAGAGAGAGAAACAGAGACAGAGAGAGAGAGAGAGAGGGTGGGGAGAGAGAAAGAGAACGTACATATACATGTATCCCCGACAAGCTATGTATCCCCGACAAAATAGTGCAGCAACGTAGCATGCATAAATTATGACGTAAACTGTGAATACCACTGTAATATCACTCTCGTTTTACCCGGCCTGCCGAGTATACCATTATCGTAATCGAGATGGCGTGATAAAGCGCAAATTGGCACCGATCATAATCTCTTCGCCATATCAGATTGATCACGCGCCACTATCGCACAACAACACGTGCAAAAGGCATATCGGCTCTTTGACGATTTAGATTTGTCGAAAACACACACAAACACCCACAGATCGAACTAATTTCATTTCTGAATTCGATTGTCGTCGTATCGCGTAAAATGTCATTGACAAGTGATTCTCGAACTCGGTCCGCGGTATAGCCAGAACCGCGATCATGCAGCGGCTCTTCCGATTGCTGTTGAGAGTTATAGTTGAACAATGTTGAGATAACGTTGGAGACGAGCAAAAGCTCCGTCCATTCAAAGCAGTCTCGTAATATCAAACTATCATTAACCATTATTCGACAAAGTGCCATCAATTCCTCGTGTGTAGCACCGTCGTCGTGACGTCGGCCGTCGTGTCCTGCGTAAGTTGAGACGCGACGAGCACAAAAGCGATGGGCTCGGCTGAATCTCTGAGAATTAAATTCGTGAAATATTGAAAAACTCACGTAGTCGCTAAAAAGGCCACTGTATATTCGACGCAAACCGTGATTTCATTATATATAGAGAGGAAAAAGATAGTCTTAGAAAATATTACGAGTACCTAGACACGGTAAACGAACAACGTCTGCCTCATTATATCCATTATTTCTTCCCGGTGTGCCTCCCCTTTGAAGAAAACCCTACCGTTTCATATATTCTTTCCCCTTTTTATGACGGCGGAGCATTATGTGACAGTGTAATACGAAACTGGCTATTACGTACATATACGTCTCTCCTTAACCGTATATATATATACATATATATATATATATATATATATATATATATATATATTACTATATATCCGTACGCAGCTATGTTCCACTGAAACCGTTATCAGGGAACTCCGGAAGATTTTCACGCAAGGTACACCCGTCTAACAATTGCAGAATATATCATAAGAGAGGAATGTAAGTTATATCCAGAAACTCTATTTCACAAAGAGAACAAATTTCACGTCGTTAAATGTCAAACATCCGAAGATTTTGTAACAGTGTAGTTGCACCATTAATAATTGATTGGTCCAAAAAAGTGGAGAATCAAAATTATATTATGTCTCTTCCCCGCGTTAATTTTACAAGTATAATAAATTCAGACGAAAAGACAGGCAATATCGAAATGATAAATTATTCATTGACGATGTCTAGACACTATGTATATACTTTGCGCTCACACACGATACGCAATTTCGCCTCGCAATCTAGATTCAACGCAACGAACAATCGGGAAACGAAAAACGCGAGCAAAAAGACGCGAAACTTATTGCAAATGCACGAACAGCCCCTGCACATGTCGCGAATCTCGCACGCGGTTTCCGGTCTCCAGAGCATCACCATGAAGAATCCGGGGCGAGCTTAGTACACCGGCAGACATTCGACCGCCTCCTGCTTCCTCCCCCCCCCCC